>NW_007754760.1:0-3766 GCF_000696425.1 Galeopterus variegatus | reverse complement strand
TTTACTTGTCTGTTCTGAATGGCATATCACAAGCTCTATCAGGAGTCAAGGTCAACTCTAGTACCAGCTTTGCCATGACCTAATGAGTACCACTGACAAGTCAATAAGCTAAGTGTGAACTGACATCTGAGATCCCTCACAAAACTGCTCATATCACTAGATCAAATCTCATTATATGTGCATGCTCATATAGTCATCAGTTGACAATATTTTTCCGTGTCATTATACCAAGATAGAAAATGGACACATTCATCTTTTTTAATGTTTTTTGCTATTACAAATAAACTGCAATTGACATGCATTTACGTATGTCTTGGTATAAATGTACAAGCATTTATCAGGTATACATTACTAGAGAAGAACTGCTGAATTAGAAGTATGCGAATTAGTAATATTACAAGACAATACAAAATTATTTCAAAAAGTATTAAAATAATTCCTACATTAATCTGCATTGTTCGGAGTTTCTGTTGATCACACACATACTACAGTGGTTGTTTATATAATGTTCAAAAATGATTTGATTTATTAATCTCATAATTACTCTTCCAGATTTTTTAGGTGAGAAAATACTTTTAAATTTTTGATTGCCTTATTGGCTGAAATGAAAGTATGTGTTATTTATAATTAAAGGCTAAAATGTAGAATAACTGGTTATGGAATTAATGTCTCATCTTTTATTCACTGTATTACTTTCAAAAGAACTACTCATAATATATCCCAATTTAAGGAAGACAGGGAAGCAAAAATATTAATTATTCTTTCCTTAATACTTATGACCTTTGATCATAATTGTAATATAATTTTCCTGAATACATTAAGTATTTTAAGAGAAGAATTGACCAAAATTATAAATGGAAACATAAATCATTAATTCATATTTTAACTTCACCTAAACATAGAATTCACAGCTACATAGTAATATTTTTTGAACATTAATTTAACAGACACAAAAAACTTTGTTTGCATGCATTCACACACGCACAGATATATATATTTACATATAAAAAATATGTATACGAAACTTCTATTTAAGTTTGATCTCGTTCTCTTAATATATATTGAGTTTTAATAATATTTTCCTAAAAAATTCTGGGTTTCATAAATATCATACATTTTCTGATTTTATGCTATACAATACTTACATTTGTGTCCATTCAAATATGTAAAGATTCTCCAAATGCCAAATTATAGAAGCAGAAAATGAAATGACCAACACTTCCAACTCCTTATCTCTATACCTATCTCTTTTTGCTTATTAATTGTTTGATATTTTAATATCTCTTAGAAAATTTAACCTTAGAATATTTTCTAGAGAGATTGCCTTGCTCTTGGACTAAATAATTTGAAATCGGAAAAGCAAAACAAAATGTAATTTGATATGTTAGGTCAAATTTATTATTAATTTCACATGTGAGGTCAAATTTATCAATGTACATGACATTCCAAAGGTGAGTTAATTACTATGTGGTTTTACTCTAAATTCAGTATTCATAATATTTAAATACCATATAGATATATATTTACATTGTATACACATATAATCTGAATATGGGTATTGAAATAAAGTAAAAATAATTATAATTATTTGTTTACTTTTTATAAAAGAATAATTATTATGGTATTACTGTGACTTTACTGTCCAAGATCGGACATAGATTTTTTTCCTAGCTCATGTCAACATTAGAATTCATTAATTTCTGCTAAATAATTTTCTTTTTCTTACGTGTGAAAGAATGAGAGACAATCGTTTTGTCATATTTATGAGACATGCATTTTCAAGTGACTCCAATCCCAAAGAATTTTTCAACTTGTTCCCATCAGAGCATCTTCATAGTCTTTTGAGATTTTGCTAAAGTTATACTTACTTCCAAATCTGAATTCATTAGTATTATAGTCAGTGGCCCAATCAACATCTTTGATTAAATGTCTAACAGGTCCACAATCTGAACACAGCAAACACTACATAATCCCTTTTATCGCCACATGTCATTTGCATTTTCCTCTCTAAAAGGCAAATATGATAATGTGTTTAATGTTTATTTTTTAATTATCTGTCAGTTGCCAATGGACATAAAGGGTGTATCTAAGTTCCAGTTATAATAATGAATGATTCAATGACTGTCCTCAATCATGTTACCTTATGGACTTATGTAAGAATTTCCCAAGGATATATATCCAGCAGAGAAATTATTTGGTCACAGGACACATGTGTAATTAATTTGATTCTGTACTACCAGACTGCTGTTTAAAGTATCTGTAACAATCTACACTCCTGTTGCAATAGATGAGGATTACAATGGCTCGATATCACAACAACACTTTGCATTAGACAGCTTTATAATTTTGTGACCAAAATTAGAAATTCATGACTAGGATAAAGTGGTAGTTCATTGTGTAATTTTGTATTTCTCTAATTACCAATGATTTTGAGGGTATTTTGTAGGTTTCTTGGCTCATCCATATCATTTGCCCATTTTTTCTCTCCATGTTGCTGTCTCTTTCAGGAGTGTCTTGCATATCTAGAAAACAGGTATTTCTCACCACCTTTATGGCTGCCACTATTATTAAACCAGTATTATCGCTGATCTCCCAGTTTTCACCCTTGCTCCTATCCCTTAGTCTATTTTCAACAAAGTAGCTACAATGATTTTGTTAAAATGTAAATCAATTGCTGCTAGTGTCCCTGGGACCCTCTGAGAGGCTGCCCCACTGCTGCTGCTGCTACTGTTGAGGACTGAGCTCGTGTCGTCTGCCAATGGCTCCCAGATTTTTCCCAAGTACCTAGCGTGGACCTGCGTGTGAAGGGTCTGGGGACCCAGTCTTGCATGTGAGGGGTCCGGTGACCCAGTCTGTACAATGGGTTTGAAAGGTCTGAGGCCAAGCTCTGACAATATAAATGGAAACTTAGTATAGCTACAATAATGATAAATTTTGGCTTTAGTTATGATTTGTCTTACTTGACAACTGGCATTGCCTGTAGCTTTCCACAAATTATGACATTTCTGTACAGAATTTTCCTTGTCTTTTATCCAACTGACTGCAGAATAAAAGCCAAAGTCCTATAAGACTGTATATCCTCTGGTCTCCATTTCCTCTTCAATCTTATTTTCCCCACATACCCCCATTTCTACCATGCTGATCTCCTGTCATTCCTCGAATAAGCCAGGCTCACTTCTACCTCAAGTCTTTGCAATCACTGTGCCTTTGGCTTGCAGCACTAAAGGCTTACTCTTACTTCCTTCAGTGATTGCTCATCTATTACCTTCTCTGGGAGCCCTTTCCTGAGAAACCATTTAAAGACTGTATTTTTATCTCTGATGTTTCCTATCCCTCTTTTCTTTTTAAACTATTTTTGTAGCCTTTATTTTCTACAAGATGACGTAAATAACTTATTCATCACATTTCTTGTCTTATTCTCCATACTTGATTATACATCCCATGAGGGAAGACCTTTCTGTTTATCTGCTCACTTGTATCCAAGGCCTAGAACATTGTCTAAAACACAGTAGATAATAAAAAAAAGTTTGTCAAATTAAAATAGCTATGATTTCATGTTCTATCTATATTTAAAACTTAGCTAGGCCTAATTATACTCACATCCTGCCAATTCTGATTTCTTGCTAATAATGGCCCAAAAGAACAGCAGTATAACTTTGTGTGTGTGTGTTCAAATGTGTTATAGTCAGATAATGGATATCCACCGAGTTGCAAATACCAACTTGTATACAATCACAAGGGCAAATAACTTGTTTACAAAGATATA
>NW_007754759.1:5934-7832 GCF_000696425.1 Galeopterus variegatus | reverse complement strand
GTTGCGATCCGTTGCCGGACACGGAAAAAGACAAAAAGGAAAAAAAAAAAAAAAAAAAGAAGGGGAAAGCAATCGACCATTCAACATGCTGCCAGAAGACATGAGAGATGGACTGAGGGGTGCTGACAGGGCTTAGCAAAGTGAAGGTCATGGTGACCTCCACAAGGGCAGGTTGGGAGGAGTGGTGTGGGCATGACTGCAGTGGGCTTAAGGGAGAATGATAGGAGAGAAATGCAGACAACGAACATAGAAAACTCTTTGAAGACTTTTGCCAGAAAGGGGAACAAAGAGATTGAGCAAAAGCTGGAGATAAGATACAATGACAACTCTTTTTTTTTTTTTTTAATGGAAGAAATGTCTGCGTATTTGTATATGGGTGAGAATGATACCACAGAGAGGAAAACAAAACAGAACAAAACCATGATGCAGGAGAGAGGGAACTGTGATTGCATAGGGGGGATGAGAGGGGATCTAGCACCTTCTATAGAAGCATGGACAGGAGGGAAGTCAGAGGATGTGGACACAAACACAGGTGGGTGTTCCCTGTCTCCATCTGTTTGCTCACAGAACTAAGAAGCGGAGTCAGGGTGTGAGCAGGGGAGGAGGTGTGAGGAGAGAGAAGTATGCTGGTCAGCAAGGCCACGTTCCTCCGGCCAGGTCCAGCAGTGGGGTGCGGGTGCAGGTGCAGAGCAGGTAGAGAGAGGGGCTGAGACACGACGGGGATCTCTCATTACCGGGGGCAGGACCATGGGGAGAGGATCAACTGGCCAATTTTCAACACTGAGCTGTTCAGGTGAGAAATCATGATGAGCGATAGTATCAGATGGTATGAAATCTAAGTAGAAGAAGCAAAACTCAACTGTTAGAAGAAAATATAGGAGAATACCTTTTTCTTGAACCTTGGAGTAAGCCACAATTTCTTAAATTGGACCAAAAAACAAATCATAAAGGAAAGGATTAATAAATTTCATTTCACTGTAACCAATTAAAAAAATTGAACACTGAGTGGATATTTGACAATATTGAGAATTGCTGTTCACTTTAGTGGGGGAGTGTTATTGCAGTGGTAATGTTATGAGTTTTCTTAAGAATCCTTGTCTTTCATAGATACATCATAATTGTCTTAGTCCATTTTGTGCTGCTATAAAAAAAATACCTGAGACAGGGTAATTTATAAAGAACAGAAATTATTTCTTATGGTTCTTGTGGCTGGGAAGTCCAAGATCAAGGTGCCAGCAGGTTTCATGTTTGGTAAGGGCCTGGTCTTTGCTTCCAAGACGGTGCCTTGAACACTGCATTCTCCAGAGCGGAAGAACACTATTCTTCACATGGCAGTAGAGCAAGGAGAGAGAACCTATTCCCCAAAGCACTTTTTTAAAGGCATTAACCCACCCAAGACAGCAGACTCCTCATGGCCTAATCACCTCTTAAAGGCTCAATTCCCAAAACCATTTCCTGGATAATTAAATTTCAATATGAGTTTTGGAGGGAACAAACATTCAGACCATAGCAATGACACACAGCCAGATGTTTGGGATTTACTTCTGAATTGCCCAGTGTGGGGTGAGGTGGGGGAGGGGATGCCCATGTCTTGACAGTGTTGGAGCTGGGGCGTGAGTTCAAGAGCATCCTTTGCACTAATCTCTCTACTTTTATGCACACGAGATTTTCCACAACAAAAAGCTTTTAAAATTTCATTAATAAGAGAATAGTTAAGATTAATAAGATAAAAGGCTCTATAACCAAAGTGAGAAAACAAGATAGACTAGAAGAAAATATTATTTTAGAAACAGAGGACTTAGGGCCGGCCCGGTGGTGCACTGCTACAGTGCGCCACTAGGGAGCACGGTGGCGCTCCCGCCGAGGGTTCGGATCCCACATACAGACCGGTTCCCGCT
>NW_007754759.1:2699-4619 GCF_000696425.1 Galeopterus variegatus | reverse complement strand
ACCACTTTAGATCTTGCCGCTTGGCAAAAAGTCTTTTAACGCCAAGAAATGGTGCACTTGTAGGGAAATGGGGTAGAGCGTAAATCGAGACAAACCCTGGAAAGCAGACTGGCAAGGTCCAGCAAAGTTAAAGATGAAGACGCTCTGCAACCCAGAAATCCCACCACTAGATTTATTCCCTAGAGAAATTCACAGGGGTGTGTGTGTGTGTGTGCACGTATGTGTGCGTGTGGGTATCCATGAGGTGGACATGGAAGGATGTTCTTGGTGGCACTAAGATGATGGCAACAATTGGAAGGAATCTAATTGAGCATCAAGAGGAAAATGGAATAAACTGTGTTTTATTCATTGTTGTCAGTTGAATCGTTTCCCCCCAAAAAAGTATGTTCAAGTCCTATCCCCTGGTACCTGTGAATGTGACCTTAATTAGAAATAGGGTCTTTGCAGAAATAATGAAATTAAGATGAGGTCACGCTGGATTAGAGTAGGCCCTAAATCCAATGACTGGTGTCCTTACGAAAAGGGGGTAATTTGGATACAGAGACAGACACACAGGAGAGATGGCCCTGGAGGAAGAGACTCGAGTGATGTTTCTACAAACCGAGGCACGCCAAGGACTGCCGGGAGCCACTAGAAGCTGAAAGAGGTAAAAAAGAATTCTGCCCGACAGGTTTCAGAGAGAGCATGGGCCTGCTGACACCCTGATTTCGAACTTCTGGCCTCCAGAACTGTGACAGAATAAATTTCTGTTGCTTCAAACCACCCACTCTGTGGTAATTTGTTACCAGGAAACAAATACATTTATAAAAAGAACATTACATAGCAGTTCAATGAACAAACTATATCTATATTTATCAATATNTTTATAAAAAGAACATTACATAGCAGTTCAATGAACAAACTATATCTATATTTATCAATATAAGTCTCAAAAACACAATGCTATGTAAAAGACAACTGCTATTTTGATGCTACTAAATAATAGCAACCAAAATGATACATATTTTATCAATAAATATACTGGAGTAAAAGTATCATGCATGGAAATGAAATAAACCACATTAGGGCTGTGGTCACTGGGGGCGGAAGGTGTGTGTGGAGGTTGCTGGCTTTAATTTTATTTCTTAATTTTATTTCCTTAAAAAGTTTTGATTTGAGATCCATAAGACAAGACAGCATTATCTTTTAAATCTAGGTGATGTGAAAATAAATGGCTATTAATAATAATAATTTCCTGCACTTTACTGAATGTTTGTGTTTTGTAATTAGAAATAAAGCAATTAGTTTTTTTGTTGTTTTGTTTTGTTTTGTTGGCGGCTAGCTGGTGTAGGGATCCAAAAGTAATTAGATTTTAAAGAGAAAGAAATTAATAACTAGTTATTTAATTAAGAGCAATTTGACTGTAGTTTTCTTGGTTTTGTTTCCATAAGCTACATCACAAAACTATTATTAGTAAGAGACATCACAACAACCTAGCACCGATATCAATATATTTTAGGCCCCACAGCACTATCTTTTGAGAACTGATTCCTTGGGCTGATTTCTTACCTGGGCTGTCCTAGAAGGACCCAGGGACCACAGAAAATCCTGGCTATTCCAAAGCAGCCTCTAATCAAAATCTTTTTACTTTATCTTCAGCTGATATCCACTTTCCAAAAGGAATGTTTACAGACCAGAAAGCAGCTCTCTGGACTGATCCCGCAAGGTTATTCTCCTGCAGAAAGGAATGGCGGGTAGGAGAGGCCTGGGTGTGCCGCATGTCGAAGGCTGGACTCCTGCCCAGACCCTTCACGTGGGCACAGCAGTCAGGCCAAGCCTGAGCGTCAGGGGCCAAGTCCACGGTGGGCAGGGTGATCAAAGGTCCTGCTGCCTGGCCCGCCTGTGGGCCCTGGAAGTCTCAAGGAACATACCCATGACCCT
>NW_007754759.1:0-1193 GCF_000696425.1 Galeopterus variegatus | reverse complement strand
AGTTCTCCACCAGAAACAGAGAAAACAGACTTTGATGAGCAAAAGGAACTGGTGCAGATGGAACTGTAACAAGCAAGAAAGTCTAGGAATAAATTGCTGGAAGCTTTAGAGTTAGAAATAGAAACCATGTGTGAGAGTAACAGGGGTTCAAGGTAAAATGGGTGCTGTGCCACGGTGAAGGGCTTGCTGTTTTTCCTTTACTGGTTAAACATTTTAGGAATGTGGGTGATTTTCAATCCTGCAGTGAGGAAGGCAGGGTCAAAGCCTGTACTTTCCTTAGATGATTCTATCAGCCCCTCCAAATATGTATTTTTCAACAATCATGCGTATATTTTCCATAGGGTATGGGCTTTAGACAGCAGCAGTTAGATGGTAAAAGGCTTCATATGATGACCACACACTGACCTCCTCCAACTGGCCAACCATGCTCCTGCCTTTGGCCTTTTCCCAGGCCTGGACCGGCTTCCCCAGACACTGGCCGGGCTCATTTCTCACCACCTTACTTTAAATGGGCTTTGAAAACAACAGGTGGCATTTTCCCGCAGCAAGTGGACATGATTCGCAGAACCTAATGTTAGCGAGGCCTGCCCCGACCCACACAGCTGCGGTGTAGACTGCACAGTCTTTCCGCTGGGCAGACCTACCCAGCATCCGGGCTGTCAGACTCGGCCCTGCACCCCCTCTCGGTCCCCACCGAAGGAAACACTGCCAGAGGTGGACTGTGACTTCGATGCAAATGTGGGGGTGTTCTCGTCGTTTTATATTAGTATAGACTATACGACCGAAATGTCCAGCGGTAGGAAAACAGTTACAAAGAGTATGTGACGGTATGGAGAAAAGGCTCGCCCATGGTGTTAAATGGCAAAAAGGACACACGTTTGTACCCAGTGTGGTTTCAACCAAATTACAACGTGCGGCTCAGTGCCTACAGGAAAGCAGGGCACAGCGTTGGACCGCGGGGCTGCCTTTGCAAGGACAGTGCGTTCCTGTCATGAAAGTCCGTTTTTGAAAGAGGACTTTGGGGGGTTTCTTGGCCGAAATGCAGACACACGCGCGAGGCCGAGCAGAGCGGAGCCCCCGGCTTCTCTGTCCCCAGCGACGCGCACGTACCTTGTCGGGGACGAGCTCTGCCGTGCACGCGCGCGAGGCCAGGCCCGGGGAAGGGGACGGAACCGCGGGACGCACGGGAAGCG
>NW_007754758.1:6925-7832 GCF_000696425.1 Galeopterus variegatus | reverse complement strand
TAAACAGCCTACAATGCAAAAGAAAGCCACCTCACATGCAACGTTTATGCATAAAAATGTTTGTTAAAAATGCTTCTTAAGGGCCGGCCCAGTGGCACCCTCGGTAGAGTGTGGTGCTTGGGAGCACAGCGGCACTCCCGCCAAGGGTTCGGATCCCATATAGAGACTGGTCCGTTCACTGGCTGAGCGTGGTGCGGGTGCGATACCGAGGGTTGCGATCCCGTTACTGGTCACGAAAAAAGGACAAAAGGGGGAAAAAATGCTTCTTAATGGAACCCAGCATAACTGTGGATAGGGAATATGTACACTTAGTATAATAAATAGTTTGGTTTGACTTCAGGATTTTTGACATTAACTGCCACTCTAACTTCAGTATACTTTGTTAAATATACTGTCTAAGATACTGCACTACATAGATTTTTTTTTTAATACAAGTTGACCAGTAAGGGGATCTGAAGCCTTGACTTGGTGTTGTCAGCACCATGCTCTCCCAAGTGAGCTTACCAGCCATTCCTATATAGGGATCCAAATTCATGGCCTTGGTGTTATCAGTACCGCGCTCTCCCCAGTGAGCCACGGGCCAGCCCAGATTTTTTCCTACTCTCCCATTTTATGTAAATTTGTATGACCAGTATTACAAAACTAAGTAAAGGTAATTTTTTATGATGTTTGAAGCTAATGCAAAGTGCGTCGATGGGTTGAATAGAAACATTTCTATGTGAATGCACAAATTCACGGGCACATAATTGTAAACAACTTGTTTGAACTTATTTAAACAGCTGTAAACAGTAGTGATTTTCTTATTTTACTCAGTGAAACGCAGTGCCTGGAAGGGATACTTTTCTTTTACACCTATTCCTCATGTTTTGAAATGGTGCCAAATCATAGTTATGAGTGTGTGCCACAT
>NW_007754758.1:5537-6074 GCF_000696425.1 Galeopterus variegatus | reverse complement strand
CAAATGACCTTCCTTATTCCTAGTAACAAATTTTTTTTTTTGAGTGGCAAGCGGATCACAACCCTCGGCTCGGTGTGGTCCACACCATGCTCAGCCAGTGAGCGCACCGGCCATCCCTATATAGGATCTGAACACGCTGCCTTGATGCTACCAGCGCTGCACACTCCTGAGTGAGCCACGGGGCTGGCCCCCTAGTAACAATTTTGTTTTAATTTTGTTTGTTTGGTATTAGTATGGTCAGCTGGTGTATCTGTGTTATGGTTATGTTTACATTGTATATCTTTTCCTGCCCATTAACTTTCAACCTGTTCATATCGTTGAATTCAATGTTTCTCTTGTGCTCAATATATAGTTTTTTCCCTTTTTTCTAATACTATTGGACAAGACTTTAAAAAATTTTGTTTAATTTTGTTTTACTTGACAGGTTATAATGGTATGTGCTTATGAGGTACAATCTGATGTTTCAACACGTTGTGAAATTATTAAATCAGGCTAATTCACCTATTCATTATCAGACACACTGATTTCTTTGTGGTG
>NW_007754758.1:2021-4072 GCF_000696425.1 Galeopterus variegatus | reverse complement strand
ATTTTGTCTATAATGCAGCTGTAGCTAACACCATATTATAGTTAGAAAAATGAGAGTTTGCAATTTAGGTTTGTTGCTTGAGGTCTTAGACTGGCTGTAAAACTTTTCCACCGTGCCATATTCTTCCATTCTTCTGTGGAAACCATGCTTACCAGTCTGGAAGCCTGGGTGAGCCTCTCTCTTCAACCCCATCGTGTTACTGGCTTACTTGGCATGAGCTCCTGTCAAGAGAATGGATCTTTTGTCCTTAAATCAATGTGTTTGGACTCAGGAGATGCACACCTTGACTTCAGTCATTGACCTTAAAAGGGTTAATGCATATCGGTGAATTTGAAACAGCATGATGTATACACAGTTTAAGACAACGTTGATCGACTTTCTTCACACTGAATATTTTAGATATGCTCCTGTCAAAAAGTCAGTTATGTGTCTTATGTCTGTAAGAGGAAAAACTACACACAGCTTCAAATTACATTTCTTTTTCTTCAATAAACCAGTGGGAACGATAACATGGAACTGACTGGCTTTGGATCCCAGAGCACTGACTTTTTTTAAAATTGTGAGAGTCTGGTTGGTCCCAGATCCTCCAGGCCTATGTGGAGAGGGTCTCGGTCCTTGTCCCTCTGCCTTGGGAGCTCCAAAAACCTATCAGTTCTTATGTCAGCATTCCAGGGACCCAGAAGTTAGGAAAACTCTGGTACAGGCTGAAGGCAGAGTGAGGCAAAGTCTTTACAAACAACCAGGGACTTGGGGGTGCTGGGCCAACCTCCATCCCTCCCTCTGCACAGGCTCAGCTGAAGTGGGTTGCACCAGAATAATGTCTTCATTTCCCACAATCCTCTCTGGTAAGTTCATGGTTGAGTGTGTCCTCCTGGCCTAGAAGGGCATCAGGTCATGCACAGTGGGCAGCTGTGGGTCAATTTCCTCAAGGACTTCTAGGGAAGTGCCCTGTCTTGCCGACCCTCCTCTTAGGATTCCCATGGTCCTCATTGCCCTCAGTCCCCTACCCACATTTAGGTGCTGTTTTTGCTCACTTCCACCGAATATGAGGACTTTGCACCTTTCTTGGACCAACCTCTTCATGAATGTTCAGGACTTGAGGAGGATCCTGCAGACCACACTTGTCAGGTCTTCCTTCAACTGGATAAAAGGGGTGGCATAGGAAGGTGCAATGGGGGAAGAAACGGGACAGGTGGAGGAGAGACGAGGTAGTGGACAGACACCGAAAGAAGGTGAAGAGGACAAGAGTCTACATTTGTTGGGTGTGACAGGTGCTCTATGCCCACCAATGCTGCTATTGCTGCAGGTACTGGTGGTGCTGGATGGTAGCCTCCAGGAGCTCCTTGGCTGCCTTGCAATAGCTGCCTGTGGGCTAGCTGCCTCTTTCTCATTCTGCCCTCTCCATCTCCAACTATGCATCTTACCACATGGTGCAGCCTCTTGGCTGTGAAGTAAGAGCTCCTCAGTGATGATGGATGGTCCCCTGTCCCACACAGGGAGCACAGCTGCATCTCCAAAGCCTTCAGGTTTGTCTCCACTGACTTCAATGTACAGAAAGGGCCAAATGAGTAGGTGAGGTCAGATAAGATCCACCCTCCTGCCCTGGCCTCACGTCTACTGAGCAGCTGTCATTATATATATATTATATATAATATAACATATACATGTAATGTTATTGAAACCAATCCCAAAAGGAGGAATCGTTAGCAATATGTAGTAATATACTTTACTACTTACTTCTGGTATAATTCCTTTACACACAATAATTCAAGAATGAAAGAATCATTTGTGCTTGTACCAAGTACATTCATTTCTATAGGTGGAATGCCTCAATTTGGGCTTCCAGATGTTTAGACAAGTGGACAATAGGAGGCCAGTGTCGATTAGGATATTTGACTCCTCTATTATCAATACATAATAGATCTAAAACAGATCATTAGAATGATTATTGCACTAGTCTCCTCCCACTACGTCAAAGGGTCAAGCATGGTTTGCCTGGTTAATTATGGAATTCTGGGTTTTCTTCCTTTGGCAGATCTCTTGAACAAAGT
>NW_007754758.1:0-1366 GCF_000696425.1 Galeopterus variegatus | reverse complement strand
CTTATCTGCTACACTAGGAATGTTTGCAGTCTCCAAAGCTGTTGCTGCACAACAGCATATTAACATTACTAGCCAGGGTAGTCTCAGGTAATAGAATTGTTCTTGATTATCTATTAACTAAGTAAGGTGATGTCTTTATTCTTGCAACTACTGTATGATGTACCTGAATAAACTCTGAGGAAATTGAGACATAGTTGCATAAAATAAGAGAGCAAGCCACATGGCTACCATAAGCCTCACCTAGTTCCCCATTGTCATTTGATCTACGTAATTAAATGTCTTTTACTGTAGGTTCATGGCTTAAAACCATCATGCAACCTAGAATGTTCACAAAGTTGGCATCTTTCCTTTATTCCTTTATTTTATTCTATTTTATTTTATTTATTTATTTACTTATTTATTTATTTACTTATTTATTTATTTTCCTTTTTGTCTTTTTTACTGACCGGTAACGGGATCGCAACCCTCGGTGTTGCGCCCGCACCGTGCTCAGCCAGTGAGCGGGAACCGGTCTCCACATGGGATCCGAACCCTCAGCGGGAGCGCCGCCACACTCCCAAGTGGCACACTCTCCAGTGCGCCACCGGGCCAGCCCATATTCCTTTCTTTTAAAACTACGTACTTGTTATCTATTAAAGCTCTGCAGAAATGCAACCACTGACAAAATGATGTTTGCCCAGTGCTCTGAGATATCTACCAATACCTACAAAACAGATTAACTTAAACATGACACCTAGGTAACCCAGGCACAAAAGCACCTTTTTCTGCCCTCTTTGCTGCTCAAATGTAATTAAAACATCTTGACACTGACTTGCAGTTGTTCACTGCCTTCGCTGATATTAGATCAGATCCAGTGACTGGAACATGTTCATCACAGCATCAAGGGACNGCATCAAGGGACACATAAAATCTGACACTGGACTAATTTATTAGTAATGTTTTCAGAGAAATATCTTGATCAAAAGGAGGAAATGTAAAATTCCATGAAATCATTTTCTGTAAGATCAAGACAAAATAGAGCCAGGAAAGGCACAAAAGGGAGGTTCATGTTTGCTTGCCTGAGGTAAGAATTGTTTTGAAGGACCTTCTAAAAACCCATCAAAAATCCCTTCACTTTTCTATGTGTCCCCTGGCTTATACAAAATGCATTTCTGCAACAAAATTTATCATTAGACATTGTTTGCCATTGCAGTAATTCAGTTAAGACCTTCCCATAAAAACGTGTCAGGCAATGGCATCTCAAGCAATGAGCTGATGACAAACCTGACTCTCAGCCTCCAGAACTAATGAACCCTGCTTCTAAGTAGCTTATGTGAACTTCTCCCTTTATGTCAATAAAAGCTTTCTCTTGGGTCTGGCCCGTGGC
>NW_007754757.1:1325-7832 GCF_000696425.1 Galeopterus variegatus | reverse complement strand
TAATAATCATATACAGTGTATATTGACAAAATAAAAATTTAAAAAAAAAAAAAAAAAAGAAGTCGTTTACTTCATTTCTCTGCCTCAAGCAAAGCTATGCCCAAGACATTTTAGAAGCTTCCATAGAACAGCAGGAAGGATGACCCAACAACCTGCCTTAGTCACCTACTGCAGTACTACTACTCATCTTCAAGAAGTTCTAAAATAGAGTTTTCCTAAATATAACAAGAGCAAATGCTTACTGGGCACATACTGTGTGCCAGATTCTTTGCTCAGATATTCATGCATATTAATTGATCTAACCTTCAGAACAACCCTGTGAAGTAGGTAGTATTATTATCTCTATCTTGTAGAAGACACAACTGAGATACAGAAAGTTTAAGTAATTTGTCCCAGCTCACACAGGTTACACAGGTAATAAGTAGCAGATCCAACATTCACATGCTCGTTCTCTCACTCCAGAGGCCATAATCTGAACCATTTTGCTGTTCTACACCTCTTGTTATAAATCAGCCACTTTCCTTAGAGACCAAGCTCCAAACCTATGCAGAAACCCAGCTCTCTCCATCTTGAATCCCTAAGTGAGGCATATTTGTCTACTGAGAAGAAATGCAAGGGAGCCGAGCAGTGCTCTATCAAGTCATACTGGAACCCAAAGCAAATGGAAAAATAAGTAATACTGATTCTCTTTATTTAAAATGTTGATATTTTGTTAATGGCAGATTTTCACATTAATTTCTATTTTTAAAACATATTACATTAAAATATTATTTATCCTGATTCCTGAGTTTTTTGGTACCCCCTCAAAATTTGTCCCTAGGGAAAGTGCTTCACTTGCTTCACCCTAGTCCCAGACCTGAGACTGAATGGGGCAGAAAGAAAAGAACATCCTCGATCACTTTCTTCTGTACCATGCTTCTCTCACTGTGAACCTGGAACATCCATTTCCTAAGCAACCCAGGCAATGGTGGGGCATGGCTCTATCAGAAAAGCTATGGGAATTTCCTTGGCTGCCAGAACATACCTTTAATAAGGCTGGAAAGGACTTCTGAGGGCATCCAGTTCAACTTTCTTATGTCGAGACAAGGAAACTTTCCTTCTCTGAACAGGATTAAACGCTTCCATAGTCCCAGATTAAAGTCCTTAATTTCCTCTAAAGCTTAGTAATGGGAGGAAAAGGAAGGGTCCCCAAGTAATCCAAGGCCAGGACTAGAGCTCAGGGCCCCTGACTCCCCATTCAGGACTCTTTCTATGTCTTCCAGTCAGAAGGAATTTTTGGGTCCCTACCCCAGCCAGGTTGGAGATGGAAACCCCTACCTGTCTGACTCCAGAACCTAATTTCTGAGTCTTACGCCAAGTAATTGGGTGAGGAAAGCATTTCCTTCAGGGAAGGCTTTGGCCTCTGAGAAAGTGAGGTTCATCTAGATCTAAAGCACTAGTCAGTTCCACAAATGGTGGGAGCTTAACAGTTTCATGACTAATACACCGCTCCTAGCTCTGAGACCCACACCATCTGAAGCCCCCATAAGATGCAGTCAAGGGTAGGACTCAGAATAGCATTTATTGCTTTGGCCCTCCTGGAAAAACACAAGTGGTACAAAATCCTCCAGGTGCTAGGATAACATCTCTGCCATCTGAGCAATGGAATGAAAGCTGCCCTCAAAGGTAAAATTTTCTCCAACTCCAAACACTCCTGAATGCCCCAAGACCTCACGGTTCATAAGATAATTATCATTCTGGCACTCCCTGAAACTTACCAACTTGATGTCAGGGTTGTTATCAAGCCCAATAGAACTCCTGCCCTTTGGGGCTCCTTTGAGCTTTTGTTAGAATGTCCTCCCTCTCATCCATCCATTTTGTTGTTCTCCAAGACCAGTGTGCTGATTCTTATTCCCACACCTTTGCCCTCTCATTGCCTGGAAAGAGATCTCCAGCCCTATCTGTCTCACTCTGTTTCAGAACTCCTGATCATTTTTCAAAAACCACCTCTTCTGGGAATCAGGATCTAGTCTGTTTCCTTGACTTCTCCGAACAGAAGCACTTCTGAGTCCCAGATTAAAGCTTTTTTCTTAGACCACTGCATTGGCCTGATTCTTTATGGGCTATACACATTAGTCAAAATGTACCAAATTGTATACTTAAACTTGGTGAGTTTTATTATACATAAATTATACATTAGTAAAGCTGGCCCAAAATGTTCTGGATTCTCAGGAAGGAGCTTTGAAATCCAAAGCCATGAAGGTATTCCAGGTGGATGTAGTAAAAAGAACACAGACCTGATGATCAAGACACCGGGTTCCAATTCTTGTTCTGCCAGTAGTTAGCAAGGTGATCTAAAGTTGCTTAACTTCTCTGAGACTCATCCTTCTGCCTCTGCTAAACAGGCACAACAATATCTGCCTTGCTCTCCCATGGTATGAGGCTCCAATGAGGTAATAGGTTAGGCTGCACATGGAAAAGTTCGACATTTTTATTATTATGGTCAGAATACTTGCTTTGTACAGTGAAATTTAAGCAGATCCAAAGAACATTTTTCCTGGAACCCAGAGTCAAGGAAAGCAGACTAGATCCTGGATCTCATGCCTCACCCTCCCCAACTCCTCTAAAGTAATTTCTCTTCATCAACTGATTAATAAATTTCCTTTTGAAAATGTTTTCTCAAGCTAGCCTTGGAGGAAAGAGGAGACTGGGTAATTTTAACTTCTGGGAGAAAGTTTGGCTGGCTTTTTGACAGGTGACACATGATGGCTACAAAAAAGAAATGTGATTTGTTTGAGTTCTTTCAATATTCTAGATATTAGCCCCTTGTCGGATATGTATTTTGCAAACACTTTCTCCCATTCTGTATGTTGTCTCTTGGCTTTATTGATAGTGTCCTTTGCTGTGCTTGATGTAGTCACATTTGTCTATTTTTGCTTTAGTATCCTGTGTCTTTGTAGTCTTGTTCAAAAAAGCATTACCCACTCCCATTTTGTGTAGCATTTCCATTTTCTTCTAGTAGTTTCATAGTTTCTGGTCATAAATTTTGGTCTTTAATCCATTTTGAGTTGATTTTTATGTATGGTGACAGATAGGGGTGTAGTTTCAATCTTCTTAATGTGGATATCCAGTTTTTCCAGCACTACTTATTGAAGAGGCTGTCCTTTCCCTGCTATATATTCTTGGCACTTTTGCTGAAAATCAATTGGCTGTAAGTGCATGGGTTGACTTCTGGGTTCTCTGTTCTGTTCCATTTGTCCATTTGTCTATTTTTATGCTGGTACCAAGCTGTCTTGGTTATTATGGCTTTATAGTGTATTTTGAAGTCAGGAAATGTGGTGCCTCCAACTTTTTCTTTTAGTTCAAGATTGCTTTAGCTATACGGGATCTTTTGCAGTTCCATACAAATTTTAAAATTGTTTTTTCTCTTTCTGTGAAGAATGTCGTCAGTATTTTGATAAGGATTGAGTTGAATGTGCAGATTGTTTTGGGTAATAAGGACATTTTGATGATGTTAATTTTTCCAACCTATGAACATGGACTATCTTTCCACTTATTTGTGTCCTTTTCAGTTTTTTTCAGCAATGTTTTATAGTTTTCATTGTAGAGGTCTTTAACCTCCTTGGTTAAATTTACTCTCGGGCATTTCTTTCTTTCTTTTTTTTTCTTTTGGTAGCTATTATTGATGGGATTACTTTCTTGATTTCTTCTCCAGGTATTTTGTTATTAGCATATAGGAATTCTATTGATTTTTGTGTGTTGATTTTGTATCCTGCCACTACACTGAATTCATAACTCAACTGCAAAGAAACAAATAACCCAATTACAAAACAGGCAAAGAATCTGAACAGACATTTCTCAAAAGAAGACATACAAATGGCCAACAAGCACATGAAAAAATGCTCAGAATCAGTAATCACTAGGGAAATGCGAATTAAAAGTACAAAGAGATGTCATCTCACCCCAGTTAGAATGGCCATTATCAACAAGACAGAAAATAACATATGACAGCGAGGATGGGGACAAAAGAGAACCCTCCTATATTGTTAATGAGACCATAAATTAGTACAGCCATTGTGGAAAACAGTATGGAGATCCCTCAGAGAACTAAAAATAGATCTACCTTACAACCTAGCTATCCCACTATCGGTATATACCCAAAGGAAATGAAATCAGTGTCTCAAAAAGACACCTGCACTCCCATGTTCATCACAACAGTACTCACAATAACCAAGAGATGGAATTAACCTAAATGTCCATCAATGGATGAATGGATAAAAATAATTGTAGTATATATACACAATGGAATACTATTCAGCTATAAAGAAATGATATCCTATCATTTGCAGCAACATGGTTGGAACTGGGAACCATCATGCTAAGTGAAGTAAGTCAGACACAGAAAGACAAATACTGCATGATATCACTGATATGTGGAATCTTAATTCATAAAGTCTTCAATCCTACTTCCTGAAGTGTTTCCCCTATGTTTTCTTTTAGTAATTTTATGGTTTAGGGTCTTATATTTAAGTCTTTAATCCATTTTAAGCTGATTTTGGTATAGAGTGAGAATGTAATTCTTCTGCATATGGATGTCCAATTTTCCCAGCACCATTTATTGAAGAGGCAGTCTTTTCCCTAATGTATGTTCTTGGTGCCTTTGTCAAAGATCTGTTGGCTGTACAGATACCTGGTTTTTCTGTATTAATCCATTGATCTGAGTGTCTGTTTTTATACCAGTACTATGCTGGTTTGGTTACAATATCTTTGTAATATAATTTGAAGTAAGGAAGTGTTATGCCTCCTGCTTTATATATTTTGCTCAGGATTGCTTTGATTATTCAGGGTCTTTTGTTGTTCCATATGAATGTTAGGATTTCTTTTTCTATTTCTGTGAAGAATATCATTGGTATTTTGATGGGGAATGCATTAAATCTGCAGATTGCTTTGGGTAGAATGGACATGTTCACAATGTTAATTCTTCCAATCCAAGGGCATGGAATGACACCTTTTTGTGTCCTCTTTAATTTCTTTCAATAGTGTTTTATAGTTCTCATTGTACAGATCTTTCACCTCCTTAGTTAAATTGATTCTTAGTTATTTTATTTTTTTTGGCAACTATTGTAAATGGGCTTGCTTTCTTGATTTCTTTTTCTGCTAGTTTGTTATTGGAGTATAAACACACCACTGATTTTGGGGTGTTGATTTTGTATCCTAAAAGGAATGTGGTTCTCATAGAAATGCAGTAGAATAGTTGAATAATGGTTACCAGAGGCTGGGGGGTGGGGAGGGGAAGAGGTGGTAGACTAATGGGTACAAAACTATGCTACCTACACTAAGTGAAGCATTGTGCAGTATATGCATGTATCGAAACAACATGCTGCACCTCACAAATATGTACAAGCAAAGGTTAAAATAAAAAAAATAATAAAGAAAAGAAACAACTGAGGAGGAGCCCAAAACAGCAGCCTTCTTCCTTCAGAATGCTTTGAGTCTAGGCACTGGTCTCACCTTCAGAGCATCCCCACCAGAACTTCCTGACTTTGTAAGGTGCGGTCACTGCCATGGCAGGTTTTTGTGACTGAGATTATCAGCTGATGCCCAGCCTGCCAAGTCCAAGACCAGCCAATGTGGGGCCCTAGGACAGGCAGTAAATTTTAAGAGGGGTGGAAGTGGAATACAGCTAGATATATATGCTTTGAGAGACCTATGACAGATATCCTACCATTTTTCCCAAGTGGGAATATGGAATAGGTATCAGGTCACCAGGCTTGGGGCCACAAGAAGGTTCACCCTGACTCTGATATTAATTTGCTTTTTGACTTTGGGAAAGTACTTTTATTTAGCTTAAATTCCTCATCTGAAAAAAGGAGATAACAGTCTTCCCAGCGTAGCTTTGAGAATTAAAGGACATTCATTATATGTGTAAAAGTGCTCTCTTAGCTGTAAGGTATGCACACATGTAAGGGGTGGCTCCCTTTAACTCCTAGCACTGTTGATAGGAGAGCAGCTTGAACTGAGTGCTTCCAGGGGACAGGAAGAGGGGTTCTTTCCTGATCATGTTGCACCTGCCATCTAACCAGACCGCCTCCCTCTGCTTCGCCTATTTCACCCTTTCCCATCCTGCTCAAAGTCCACCCTCTCTAAGAAATTTTAAATATTCCAGACTACCACATAGCTAAACTCTTTGTTTTAACTTATCTTGGCTTAGTCCCTTGAAAAACTGCTTTGCACTGAGTTCTGGATTCTCTAGGGTTCTGAAAGATAAATAGAACAGAGATCTATGTCCTGGCTTCTGATTTGGAATCATACAGAGGGTTCAAGTCCTGGCTCTATTACTTACTGTCAAAGTGACTCTAGGCATGTCATGTACCCTCAGAGCTTTCATCTACAAAATGGATATGATATTAATTGACAGCACTGTCATGGGGTCAAATGAAACATTGAGTTTAAAAGCATGTTGTAAAGGGGTGGAAAATGGCGGCGCGTCTGGAGCACCAGTGTCGGGAAACAGCGCGATCCTGAGTG
>NW_007754757.1:0-453 GCF_000696425.1 Galeopterus variegatus | reverse complement strand
GGTGATCAACAAAGAGGTGAGGACGGGGGATAGACGGGGACAGGAGGGATCAAGGCATGGAAAGTCAGACCAGAGGTCAGGCCTGGGGTGAGATTGGGGGCTATTACAATGGTATTAAGGCAGCATTTTGCCTAAATAACCCAGGTATCCCTAAATCTTTCCTAGATTACAGCCCCCCTTCTCTGTAGAGCCCCTGAGAGAAATATTTGCACAAAGTAATATTATCCCAAGCTGAGGCTTTGACCCCCAAGCTTGGGCTGGATGAGGTGGAAGGTAGCATTTCCCTAAGCTACTTAGGCCTTAAATAACTTCAGAGCAAAGCAGGATATGAGACCAGGGCCCCTTAAAGGTCAAGAGAGGCTAGACCACTTGCATTTATTTAAGCTCTGCACATGTAAAAACATAAAGAAATGCCACAATACAGTTACAAACCATTTTAGAATATTTTACATG
>NW_007754756.1:0-7832 GCF_000696425.1 Galeopterus variegatus | reverse complement strand
CCCCGAGCCTCTGCATGCCATGGCTGGGGCCTAATGCAGATAACCCCCCGTCCCCCCAAGGATTCCTGATTGCTTTGAAAGCCATTTCCATCAGAGCACGACACAGACTCCGAGGGCTGGTTCTTTACCATCATTGCAGTGTGGATCTCTCCCACCTCCCGCCTTTGCAAGGAACTCTTATAACCACCGCTGTTTTTAAGTTTGCTGTGTCAGTTTGGGTTTTCATCTCTGGTACTGAACTGAGGTTTTGAAAAAGAAGTAAATGAGCACTAAGAGTTCACCCTTCTCCCTGTACCCTTCACCACTGTCTGTGTCCTGACAATCTTCAAAGGCATCGAGTAATAAGGGGCCTGATAAGCTTTAGGATATATTGCTTTTAGATTATCTGAGATAAAAGAAAAAAATCAAATAGCAAGGACTCAGGGGAGATCACTGTAAACTCTTTCAAAGCTCCTCTGAATGCCTCCATCAACTCTGATGGTGAGGGCACCACGGGGCAGCCAGGACTGGTGGAGGCCTCCTCCAGGATGTCCACCAGGCCCAGGGTGTCTTCCTCAAACGGCATGAGTCAAGGGCAGAGGAGGACAGTGGCAGGAGGATGCTGAGAAGCCCAAGCCTAGGATGGAGCTTGGGTGGAAGTCTGTGGCGTTGGTTGGCCAGAACGCTCAGGAGTGCATTCAGACTGTTTGGTTGTTCAGAGCGACTTTTGCTGAGAAGCCCAAGCCTAGGATGGAGCTTGGGTGGAAGTCTGTGGCGTTGGTTGGCCAGAATGCTCAGGAGTGCATTCAGACTGTTTGGTTGTTCAGAGCGACTTTTGTTTTGTTTCTGTTGTTTAATGTAATGTCTCCTTTTCCTAAGTGTGCTCTGGGGAACATCGGCCTCAGGAGATGTTCTGCAGTAGCAACAATAACCAGTCCACTAATGAGTTTGGGGGAGGCTGTTCAGGGTCCCCTCTTGGAAACTCCCAGGGTGCATTAGCCCATGAGAAGGTCTATTGTCTCAGGCCGAGCTGCGTTATGGCAGTGCAGAAACCACAGCAGCAAAGTCTTGGAGATTTGTTGAGCTCTCACTATAGGTCAGGCCCATTCTGGGCACTCTATGTGCTTTTTATCTCCTTTTTGCTTCTTGTGAAACTATGAAGGAGGCACTTTTTACTGCCATTTTAGAGATGATGAAATTGAGGCACTGAGAGTTTAAATCACTTGTCCAAAGGTGCCCAGCTTAAATGATGAAACCAGGATTCGAATCTAGGGGCTCTGCGCCCTGACACTGTGCTGCTAGTTGCAGTCTCACAGAAGCAAGAGTTCTAGAGTCCAAAGGCCTGCCTGGGACGTCCAGCTCTGCTCTCAGTGGTGGCTGACCTTGGGCAAATTCCTAAATGCCTCAGATTGTACTGTGTAAAGCACCTGACATGTCGTAAGTTCTTAACAAGTGGCAGCTGTTGTGATTGTTGTTGTTTAGAGGTATGAGTAGCCTGCCTTAGGCAGGCTGTGAGGATTGCATTCGTTTTGGTAGGCTTGGAAAGCACTTGGTGTCCTGCTGAGCTCACAGCAGGTGCTCCATAAATGGTGGGAATTAGTTCTCCTATAAATCCAAGTGAGCATGGACTGTGTTCACATCCTCCGGAACACACACGGCCAACAGCATTTCCTTGCAGTAATGCCTCTTGTATATTTTTTGGTTTTTTGTTCATCTGGATGCTCAGAGTTCTTTCCACCCCATTTTGGCTCCCTGTAAGATGTGGACTTGGAAGCTTGGCGAGAAGAGCACCACACACTGAGTGGCTTAATCAATAGATGTTCGTTGTCTCAGTTCTCAAGATCAGAAGTCCAAGATCAAGGTGTCAGAAGAGTTGGTTCCTTCTGAGGGCTCTGTTCTCTCCTGGCTTCTGGTGGTTTGATTTTAGTCTTTGGCCTTTCTTGGCTTGTAGATGCATCACCCTGATTTCTGCCTTCATTTTCACATGGCATTCTCTCTGTGTGTGTGTCTGTGTCCAAATTTCTCATTTATGTAAGGACAGCAGTCATATTGGATTAGGGCCTACCCTGGTGACTTAATTTTAACTGGAGTATGTTTGTAAAATCCCTATCTCCAAATAAGGTCACTGGAGTTAGAACTCCAACATATGCTTTTTTGGGGAGACAGAATTCAACCCATAACACCCACCCTCTGGGGAAAATTGTGATGTGAAATATCCCTAACGTAAGCTCTGAGAGAAAACAGATGAGCAAAAGCCATGGCTTGGTCATTCACAAGGCCTTCTCCCTAACCGAGAATGTAACACTGGGGTCACCAGAGTGATTGAGGTAGCAATAGTGCAGAATGAACTCCCTACCTGCAGCCTCAGTGGGACATGAGTCTTGGAGAGGTACGAGGTGTCCTGGGTGGACATCTATACACTCCACTTCCAGTGCTAGCTCTTCCTCTCAGACTTTGGGTTCATTATCCTGGGCCTCAGTTTTTTAATCTATGACATGAGCTTGAACAATGTTTGTCTATTGTGATTGATTGTGAGCCTCAATAAAATAACTTACATGAAATTCCATGCAACCCATGCATTGGGTGCTGGAGGGCATATTATAATGTTGGGTCATGGAGCAGCACTGGTCTATGTGGTAGACTCTCGGTCTTGAGGTTGAGCCCCTCCCATTACCACCTACACAGGAATCTCCCCTCTGAAATGGAGCTGATGCTGTCCCTCTACTCTAGGGCCAGTTGGAAGCTGTATGTTATGTTCTTGGAAGGATGCACTGTTTGCCTAGCTTTGATGATGTGGCTGTGGCTGTTGCTGCAGTGGCTGCTGCTGCTGCTACTGCTGCTGGTAGAGGTGATGGTGGTAGTGGTGATGATAATGATAGTTGCAATGGTGATGATAGTGATGATATTGGTGGTGACGATGGTGGTGGTGGTGATGGTGGCGATGGTGGTGATGATGGCAATGGTAGTGATGATGGCGATGGTGGAGATGATGGCGATGGTGGCGATGGTGACGGTGGTGGTGATGGTGACGGTGGTGGCGATGGTGACAGTGGTGGTGGTGATGGTGATGGTAGCAATAGTGGTGATGGTGATGGTGGTGACTGTGGTTGTTGTGGTGATGGTGGTGGTGGTGGTGATGGTGGTGGTGGTGGTGATGGTAGTGATAGTGGTGATGGTGATGGGGGTGATGGTGGTGGTGGTAATGGTGGTGGTGGTGACGGTGGTTGTTGTTGTGGTGATGGTGGTGGTGGTGGTGGTGATGGTGGTGGTGATGGTGATGGTAGTGATAGTGGTGATGGTGATGGGGGTGATGGTGGTGGTGGTGATGGTGACGGTGGTGGCGATGGTGACAGTGGTGGTGGTGATGGTGATGGTAGCAATAGTGGTGATGGTGATGGTGGTGACTGTGGTTGTTGTGGTGATGGTGGTGGTGGTGGTGGTGGTGGTGGTGGTGATGGTGGTGATGGTGATGGTAGTGATAGTGGTGATGGTGATGGTGGTGATGGTGGTGGTGGTGATGGTGGTAATGGTGGTGGTGGTGATAATATTTCTCTAGAGCCCAGATTTAAGTATGGTGATGGTAGTGATAGTGGTGATGGTGATGGGGGTGATGGTGGTGGTGGTGATGGTGGTAATGGTGGTGGTGGTGATAATATTTCTCTAGAGCCCAGATTTAAGCGAGACAGTCAATTGATTATCTTCTCTTTCTGTTAAGGATAAAAGAAGTTACTCTTGCCCTGTGTGTGAAAAGTCTTTTTCAGAAGATCGATTGATAAAGTCACATATCAAGACCAATCATCCTGGTAAGATTATGATTTTAGAGTGGAAAATTAATTTTAAAATGCTTCTGTTTTTTTTAAAACACAGCATTATACATAAGTTGCACTATATGGAAATAATGAGGGATGAAAATATGAATAAATTCAAGAGAAACAATCATCTTTGTTTAAAGCTGAGAAGTTTATGTAATTATTTATTTCATTTTATCCTTTTATCTAGTATTCAGTCGTGCCTTTGCCCACATCCTGCAGTCTCAGTGACCCCACTTCCCCCACCGTGCTCCATGAGAACTTTGAGTGCCTTTCCCTGGGTCACACACGATGCAGGTGTGACTGAGATCCTTGCCTATGCCTGGCCTTGTCATAGGTGTGTTTTGCCCATGGTGATGGTTTGTTCATAAAGAGTGTTGTCTCCCACCCAGGCTGAGGAGCCTCAGGGACTGGGAGTGACTGTCATTATGGTATCTTCACATCCCAGGCTGCTCAGGGGCGTGAGGCACCAGCTCCTGTGCATCCACATTTTGTCACTTTCATTCTTGCTGCCTGGGACATTTTTCCTCCTGTTCTGCCTGGTTAATTCCTGTTTATTCTATAAGTTCTCCCCCAGAGCCTGGCCCTTTTGTGGCTCCCCATCTGGCTGAGGGGCTGACCTGGCTCTTCCTAATGTCATGGCTCACTGAATACTTGTTCTTTAGTCACCGTCCCTCTCCCAGCTGCCTCCATGGGGTCCTTGAGGCAGGGCTTGTCCCCAGATCCCCACATCAGGCAGGGCCTGAGAGAGCAAACAGCGGTGCTGCGTGCTGTGTAATGAGTAATGAAGAAGCTATATGCAGCTCTCCCTTCATCCACCTCCCTTTTCTGTTTCTTTATTTTGCATCTGCTCTAGGTATAAGGGCACTGACTCACTGACTGTAAATGATCAGAAATGGAGGAAGATGAATAATGGAAAGGCACTAATGCTTATGTTTTATCTGGGAGCGGTCTGAGCCTTGAGGCCTTTGTCTGGGAGAGAGCACGTGGGTTGTGTGAAGGCCCAACTCTGTCCTTCCCAGGTTAACCCGTGTCCTAAGTAACATGTGAGCCAATGTCAGCTGAAGATACTCATTACAACCGCCAGCCTTTGCTTGTGAGAAGATATAAGGCATCCTTTTGTCATTATTTTAACATTTTTATTGTGGAAAAATCCCAAACATATACAAAAGTACACAGAATAATATAAGGACCCCCCCACCCCGCCCATGTATCTATAACTCAGATTTCCCAGTTCTCTACATTTTGCCAAACTAATTTCGTGTATCTGCCCCATGAACTTTTTTCTATAACATTTTAAAGTATATCCCAGACATCATGTAATTTCCCCATTAAAAACCTTAGGACATGTCTTTAATTAATAAGGATTTTTTCCAATATAACCACTATGTCATCAACAAAACGAACAGGATTAACAGTAATTTCTTATTACCACCTAGTATTAATTCATTTAAAATTTTCCCAATTGACCCAAGATATGTATTTTTTAAAGTTGGTTTGTTTAAATCAAGATCCAAGCATTTGTATTTAGTGGTCATGTCCCTTAAATTTCTTGTATTCTAAACACCCTCCCCTCACCCTCACTTTTTCCATAACATTGATTTGGGGGATCTGAGTTGTTCTTCCTGTGGATGGTTTTACAGCCTGCATTTATCTGATTGCCTTGTGATATTGTTTCTCCTTCCTCATAATTTATGTTAATATGTATTTAGATCTGAAGCTTGATTACATTCTGGTTTAACTTTTTAGGCAAAAACATCCTGGTTTAACTTTTTAGGCATAAAACTCTCATGACATCATAGAGCACATCTTGACCCTGCCCCCTTCGTGATGCTCAGTGACGAGGCTTATTACATCTGCCCGTACCAAGGCTCTGGCTCCTTCTGATGGCTATCCTGCTTTTCTTCTAGAGGTCTCCATGAGCACCATCTCCGAGGTTCTTGGGAGGAGGGTTCAGCTGAAAGGGCTGATTGGAAAGAGAGCCATGAAGTGCCCCTATTGTGATTTCTATTTCATGAAGAATGGTTCAGACCTTCAGCGTCATATTTGGGCTCATGAAGGTGAGTGTTTGTCTTTCCAAATGGAACACCCTTTCAATTTTGTGCTTCCATCCTTTGTTTTGGGAGTACATTAGGAGAAAGCCATATCTTCACATCCCCTGCAGCTAGAACTTCTTCAGCACACTGAGAAGTGTGCCAGCTAAGATTAGTGATTTAAATCATTACCTAATTAGCTGCAATTGCAATAAGTACAAGTGTGCACTTCTTCATAGGTCTTATTGCAATTGTAGTTAAATAAATCACTATGACTCCTCTACTAGAAGGCAAGTGCCCCCAGAACAGGACACCATTGTCTTGTTCACAGCAGGAGCTTGGCATTTACCACGGTGCACTGCACATAGCGGGCATAGAAGAACTGTTGGTATTATGAATGAATGAAGGTTAAGAGGGCAGCAGGGAGTCTGCTAATTTTGGCAGTGTGGAGTGTTATTGTTCACATTGAGGAGAAAGAAATCAGAAGGTGAAAGAGTTGTGTGAAAAAGAACGTTGGCTGTTCTTTTGGTGTGCTCGCCTGTAAGGGGAAGTGTGGGCAGCCATTCACTGGGACTTTGGGAAGTTGGAAGTCAAGATCCTGTAAGAGACAGCAGGCTGCCAACTTTATTTTCTCCCCATGGAGAAGGATGTGCCCTTCTGGGGATGAGGGTAAGGGCCAAGGGGCCAGCAAAAGCCCTTCCAGATATCTGCATTAGGTCTCTTCCTGCTTGCTAAAACCTGGAATGTTGCAGGTAGGAAAATAAGGCTAGAAGGGAAAGAAAGATTATGTAAGTATTTTCTACAATATGGGATGAAAATGACCTGTTTATAGGCCACAAGGAGGGAACTATTAGGAAGGGGGAAACTAACAGTTCAGTAAAGAAAACAGTAACTGATGGAGTAGGAACCTGGAGAAGGCAGAAGGAGTTTAGATCAAATTCCAAGGTTGGAGATACTTTTTTGTTTACCAGCATTTATTGAATGCTTACTGGATGCCGGGCAATGTGCTCAATGCTGTACCCACTTTATCTGATTCAGTACTCTCAACAACCTTAGAGGTAGGTACCGTTATCATCCCCATTTTACCGATGAGGAAAATGAGGCTCAGAGAGGTTAAATAATTTGTCCAAGGTCATACAGCTAACAAGTGGTGGAACTGAGATTCGGACCCATGCTCTCTGATTCCAAAACCTTTGCTCACTACCTCTCCACTGACTTGTGTCAGGAGAAGGAGTGAAGGGGTGGTCATACAGCTAACAAGTGGTGGAACTGAGATTCGGACCCATGCTCTCTGATTCCAAAACCCTTGCTCACTACCTCTCCACTGACTTGTGTCAGGAGAAGGAGTGAAGGGGAGGAGGGTGGAGTTGTTTCTTTGTCGTGAAATTGAGGGCATTCCCAGCCATTGGTCAGTTTTCATAGCAAAGAATGAGTCAGAAGCATCTTCATAGAGGACTGGTTTGGAATGGCCCTCATGGGAATCAGCAGGGGAGCTGACCCTGATGGAAACACAGAGCTGGAGGCTGGAGACCATGAGTTTCTAGTGGCATCAAACCATGTAATGCCACTCATGTGAGAAGAGTATAGGCTCTGGGGTGAGGGGAGCTAAGGCCAGATCCCACCCTCACCTCTTAGGAGCTGTATGATGGGGCAAATAGTTCCTTCTCTCTGAACCTCAGTTTACCTATCTCTCATATGAATTACTCTGGGATTCATTGCAAGGATCAATAAGATAATTTATATAAAACTCTCAGTAGAAGGCTTAGCCCATCTTGGGTACTTACATGGTCAATGCTCTTGTATTTATGTGTGATGATGCATTACTCTTGCATATTTTCCATTTGGAAGTAATTTGATATTTTAAACAACTTCAGAATTCTGGAAAAGATTCAGAAAGCCAAAGACTGCTGCTGTTTGCTGGAGTGTCATGGTATTATATTTTTTCACTAATCTATGACTTTTTCTGTAATAATGGAATCACAAAGGAAAAAAGCATGTCTGTACATACACT
>NW_007754755.1:5593-7833 GCF_000696425.1 Galeopterus variegatus | reverse complement strand
CTAAAGAATGTAAAAATAAAACCGAATATATTAAATTTCTAAATGCAATTTAAAAGGTTTTTTTTTGTTTGTTTGTTTGTTTCCTTTTTGTCTTTTTTTCATGTCCGGCAACGGACCGCAACCCTCAGTGTCGCGCCCGTACCGGACCGGGACCGGCAACGGGATCGCAACCCTCGGCGCTGCGCCCGCCCCTCGCTCAGCCAGTGAGCGGGAACCGGTCTGTATGTGGGATCCGAACTCTCGGCGGGAGTGCCACCGCGCTCCCAAGCAGCGCACTGTAGCAGTGCGCCACCGGGCCGGCCCCTAAAAGGTTTAAAAGAAGTTAATAACCAAATTTGTAAGTGGGGCCAAACATCAATCAAAGGTGTTTGCAAAAATATGATAGAATTATAGAGTAAGATTTTTGTTGACAAAAAGCTCAAGGAAAAACTATGATTCTTAATTCATCACTTTAATAAAGTGAATATTAATTCTAAGATTAAAACTGCCTCTGAATAATCTTTTCTGGGTCCCCAAGTCACCATTTGGGATATCATAAAACACATATTGGACATAGAATTTGAATTGATAACCACAAACACCCTTTACTTTGTAATTAAAAAAAAATCACTACTCTCAACTTGCTGCGAGTCTAATGGGGAGAAAGCTTCATAAACAAGAAAAAAGCAACAGCTCAGCATGGTTCATAACAGGGCCAGGTCAATCTAGTGAGAGGAACCGTTGACAAAGTCTTTGGAGAGGAGACACATGTGAAGGACTCCCACCCTTCTGCTAGCAGACTTTGCAGACTTCCTCCTGCATGAGATAACTCTCCTTCCTGTTTAGAAGTTGGATGTTCCATCACTGGCAGTTGAAAGCATGTAACAGCTTGCAGATGATGGAGAGGCATGCAGGAAGGGGCATTTCACTTTTTGGGGGGAGTATTTGCACAGCTATGGTGCCGGGTGCCTATTCCCTGTAACACAGGCCCTCTGAAGGGTTTTAAGCAGGGGAGCAACACAATCAGATTTAGATCACACTAATAATGTGGAGAAAAACCACATGATGATGTCCATATAAGTATATTTAAAACAATAGCAAATGTTCTGGAAGGAAACACACCAAATTGATTACCTCTATGTAAAGCTACCAGACAATTGTAGGGTTACAATTCATAACTAAAGCCAAAATGTTTCATTATTTTAGTTATACTAAGTTTCCATTTGTACTAAGTTTCCATTTGTATTGTCAGGGCTAGGGCTCAGACCTTTCAAACACGTTGTACAGACTGGTTCACAAACCCTCACATGCCAGGCTGGATCACCAGACCCCTCACACGCAGGTCCACACTCGAGGTAATTGGAAAAGATCCTGGGAGCCACTGGCTAGATGACACGAGCTCAGTCCTCAGCAGCAGAAGCAGCAGTGGCCTCTTTTGGCATGCCGGGGGCCCTGGCGGCAACAGCTTGCAGCAACAGCCTCCAGCAGCAGTAGTGGCCTCCCTGTGTCCTGCCCCCCCACAGGGGGGGGCCCCGTGGATCAGAGCCACTCATCCTTTATACTTACGTCCATAACCCAGAACACCTGGGTACACATACGCATAGCCAAGGAACACCTGGATGAACGTGCATATTTATATTTACATCAAATGCTCGGCAAGATTCTGAACAAGTGCAGGGCCCTGACCATTTTCCTATATTATCCATATACTCTAGAAAGAAGAGTAGGATTGGAGAAGGTAGCCAATGGAGACTTTAGTTTTCAATTAAAATGTATCAGAATAATTAATTTAGATTCCCATTAAAATGTATTAAAATTATTTTTAAAAGATGAACAGATGAATGAATATACAAAATGTGGTCTATCCATACAACGGAATGTGATTCAGCCATAAAAAGGAAGGAAGCATTGACACATGCTGCAACATGGGTGAGCCTTGAAAATATTATGCTAAGTGAAAGAAGCCAGACACAAAAGGCCACATACTGTGTGATTTCATTGATATGAACTGTCTAGAATAGGCAAATCCACAGAGACAGACAGTAGATTAGTGGTTACCAAGGGCTGGAGGGAGGGGAGAATGGAGAGTTCATCAGTACAGAGTTTCTGTTTGGGGTGATAAAAAATGTTCTGGAGGGCCGGCCCGGTGGTGCACTGCTACGGTGCACTGCTACAGTGCACCGCTTGGGAGCGCGGTGGCGCTCCCACTGAGGGTTCGGATCCCACATACAGACCGGTTCCCGCTCACTGGCTGAGCGAGG
>NW_007754755.1:0-1264 GCF_000696425.1 Galeopterus variegatus | reverse complement strand
CCGGTCACAAAAAAAGACAAAAAGAAAAAAAAAAAAAAAGTGTCAGGAATAGAGGGGGCAGAGTGGTGTGAGGAGACAGGCATACAGGAGGCTGGTGGTGGGGGCAAAAATAAGGAAAGTGACTGGAGGAAGGTAGGGAGAGGAGGACAACTGACCTACCCAATACTTTCAGGTCAGGAGACCTAGTTTCTTTATTTACGAGTGCGGTCTTGGGCAAGTCACTTAAATCACTCTGAGCCTCAGTTTCTTCTTTAGTAAACTGGGTATATTAACACCCACTTCTCGGCACGCTTATGAGGATCAAAGCCCTTTGAAAACTGGAAAGGCGTCTGAGCGTTCACTAGGTCTGAATCTCTGCTGAAGAGCTGCCCCTCCTCTTTCACCACAGTTCTGTGGAGACATGGTCTACATAGTCCACAGTTTTGCAGAAATGTAAAAAATATAAATGTTTTAAATTTTTATAACTATAAAATTAACATCAACTGCTGTTTGTAAACTGATTCTAATTAGAATCAGAGAGACAATGAAAACTCACATGTGTTTCTAAAGACAGCATTTGCTGTAGTTCAAAGGAGAGGTTAGAAAGTATGACAGTGATAGAATGAAGCCAGCCCTCCAGATATAAAACAAATGCTGTATGCAAGTTAAAGACAACCTCTTTTATTTTCAGGAAGAAAAACCCTGCATACCTGAAGGTGGTGCTGATTATTCCTGAAAACATTGTAGAGGACCGCAGTGTGGGCACAAACGTACAGAAGAACTCTCTGGTTTTCATCTCGAATATAGTAAACAGGAAGAGAACTGTTCCATCCATACAGCCAGGTCATAGTCTGGAAGACAAAGGTAAAACTAGCAAGGCACAATAGTGTGCTGAGCCCAGACCTACGGCTTTAGGTGCTCCTGGCACGAGTCCCTGGAGGAGAAGGATTTCACATCAACAGTCCACTGAAGAGAAACCATTTTAAAAAGAAAGCCCTCATCAGCAGGCTACAACATGGATGAACCTTGAAAACATGATGCTAAGTGAAAGAAGCCAGTCACAAAAGGCCACATATTGTATGGTTCCATATATACAAAATGTCCAGAATAGGCAAATCCATAGAGACAGAAAATAGATCAGTAATTGCCAGGGGCTGGGGCGATATGGAATGGGGAATGACGGCTAAATGGTTATGGGGTTTCTTTTGGGGGTGATGAAGACATTCTGGAATTAGATAGTGGCTATGGTTGCACAACACTGTGAATATGATAAAAATCAATAAAT
>NW_007754754.1:7458-7834 GCF_000696425.1 Galeopterus variegatus | reverse complement strand
TGATTTCAATACACTAGTTTCCCTATACAACAATGTGGAGCTATCTTCCTCAGGTTGAGGCATTTCTTCTCCCATCCTTCAGTAAGAAACACATAGGAATAGGTGTAGCCTGATTTACAATGCATATGGGAGTTGATTCCAAGAATTTTCAGCCCCCAGAACTTGATGTATCATGGGAATTATACACCCCACGCACTTTCTTTTAACTGTCATTCATTAATGGTGTTTCAGAACATGTACTTGACAAATAATACGCTGTAAGGACTTCATTTTGATAGTTAAGTCACTTTGCGGTCTTGAATAAAGTGCTTTCTTGGCCGGCCCGTGGCTCACTCAGGAGAGTGTGGTGCTGATAACACCAAGGCCCCGGGTTTGG
>NW_007754754.1:5220-5444 GCF_000696425.1 Galeopterus variegatus | reverse complement strand
TTCGGAACCAAACCGCGTCCTCGCACGCCTCCTTGGTCCCTGATCCGCCCCTCCTTCTTGACCCACTCTGTCATCCACATCCCCAACGCCACACGGAAGGATCAGCTGTGATCTTTCCACATCACCATTTCTGGCAACCTGATGGATCTTTCCAAAGATGTCCGAGTCGGATCTCCTTGCTCGGCCGAAAGCCGATTCTCTTTCTCAACCAAACCTCGTCCGCG
>NW_007754754.1:1735-3900 GCF_000696425.1 Galeopterus variegatus | reverse complement strand
TGCTTTCTCCCTCATCCACCTCGCCTCCTCCCCACCGGCCTTCACTGCCTGGCTCCACCCCCTAGTTCTCCTTCCACTCTATCCTGCATGTCGCCTACACATCACCCTTTCTAGCAGCCTGATGGATCTTTCCCAGATGCCTTATCTGATGTGGTATCTCGTCCGAATCAGATTCCTTTCGGAACCAAACCGCGTCCTCGCACGCCTCCTTGGTCCCTGATACGCCCCTCCTTCTTGATCCAATCTGTCATCCTCATCCCCAACGCCACACAGAAGGATCAGCTGTCATCTTTCCACATCACCATTTCTGGCAACCAGATGGATCTTTCCAAAGATGTCTGAGTCGGATCTCCTTGCTCGGCCGAAAGCGATTCTCTTTCTCAACCAAACCTCGTCCGCGCTTGCCTCCTGCATCCTGGTGGAGGTGCCCGAGAGTGACTCTCTCTTCGGCCCTCAAAAGTCAAAGAGCTTCTTAATTGTAGGACAGCAGCTTCATAGGCCCGTCCCCTCACCTGGCCCCTTGGCCCTTACCCACTTGTGAAGCCGGTATGAGCGAATATTACTCGATAAAATTTTGGAGAAACCAACCTCTCTGCCACCACAGCACCACTCAATAGCCTCCGTTGGGACCCGTAACCAAGCAGCAGGTCTAAACAGGAGTGAGCATTCGCACCGAGCCCTGGCGCCCACGCATTCTAAAAGGGTTCGTGCAGGGGCCTCGTGTGGACCAATGGTTGCTGAGTGACTTCAGCAGTCACTCGGTTGATTGGAAGTTCATTCTCATTGGCTATTTGTTGCCGTGGCCACACATCAGTTCTCCCTAACCTCGGGCCTGGCTACGCCCCCCACTTCTCCGTCCATTCTGAAATCCACATCCCCTAAGCCACATGGATGATCAGCTCTAGTAATCCCACATCACCCATTCTGGCAGCGTGATGGATTTTCACAGATGCATGAGTCGCATCTGGTAGCTAGGCCGAATCAGATTCTCTTTCGGAACCTAACAGCGTCCGCGCTCGCCTCCTTGGTCCCTAATCAGCCCCCTACTGCTCCATCCACTCTGTCATCCACGTCCCCTACTCCACAGGGAAGGATCAGCTGTACTCTTTAGACATCATCCTTTCTGGAAGCCTTATGGAACTTTCCAGATGTCTCAGTCCCCTCTGGTAGCTCAGTCGAAAGTCGATTCCCTTTCTCAACCAAACCGCATCCGCACTCGCCTCCTTGGGGCTGGATCCGCCCCCTACTTCACCAACCACTCTCTCATCCACGTCCCCTACGCAGCACTGAAGATAAGGTGAACTCATTCCACATCACCCTTTCTGGGCACCAGATGGGTCTTTCCCAAGATGTCTGAGTCTGATCTGGTAGCCCGGCCGAAAGCCGATTCTCTTTCTCTACCGAACCAAGTCATGATCGCCTCCTTGGTCCTGGCTCCGCCCCCTAAGTCTCCTTCCAGTCTGTCATCCACGTCCCGTACGCCACAGGGAAGGATCAGCTCTACTATTCCCACATCACCCTTTCTGGCAGCCTGATGGATCTTTCCCAGATGCCTGAGTGTGATCTGGTAGCTCGGCGGAATCAAATTCTCTTTCCGAAACCAACCGCGTCTGCGCTCGCGTCCTTGGTCCCTGATCTGCCCCCTACTTCTTGATCCACTCTGTCATCCACATCCCCTACGCCACATGGAAGGATCAGCTGTGATCTTTCCACATCACCCTTTCTGGTAACCTGATATATCTTTCCCAAGTTGTCTGAGTCGGATCTCCTATCTCTGCCGAAAGCCAATTCTCTTTCTCAACCAAACCATGTTGGAGCTCGCCTCCTGCAGCCTGGTGGATGTGCCCGAGAGTGACTCTCTCTTCTGCCCTCAAAAGTCAAAAATCTTCATTGTAAGACAACAGCTTCAGAGGCCCGTCCCCTCACATGGCCCCTTGACCCATACCCATTTCTCAAGCCGGTATGAGCGAATATTACTCAATACAATTTTGGAAAAGCCAACCTCTCTGCCACAACAGCACCACTCAAAAGCCTCCCGTTGGTACCGGTAACCAAGCAGCAGGTCTAAACACGGGTGAGCATTCGCACCGACCACCGGCGCCTAAGCTTCTAAGAGGGCACGTGCGGGGGCGTCGGGTGAACCAATGGTTGCTGAGTGACGTCAG
>NW_007754753.1:7278-7834 GCF_000696425.1 Galeopterus variegatus | reverse complement strand
ATTTTCCAAAATAAAGCTCCAGCGCTGCTCATTTGACCTGCATCTGAACATGTGGTATCAAAAGATACCCTGTGAGTATCCCAGCAAGTGTTTTGGGAATCACCATGCCCAAAGCAGTTGTATAACCTCCTGTAACAGTGCAATGTCATGATCTAGTTCCTTCTTCCTGTAGGGCAGCAGTCCTCAACTGGATGAGGACTATCTGGACACATTTGGGGCTGTCACCACTGGGGGTGCAGGGAGGAAGGAAGCAATAGCTGTTGGCCTGTAGTGGATAGAGGCCAGGGATGCCGTGAAACCTCTTACGATGCACAGGACAACCCCTCCCAGAAAAGCATTATCTGGCCCGTACGTCAGTAGTACCAAAGTTGAAAAACCCTGCTGTACATAAAGGTAAGACTGTTAAAAGAATGTTCTGTTATTTTAAAGTCTATTTTTCTTGCTTTGTGGCACATTAACTATTCCCTTTATTGGTGGTTAAGGAAGCATACACATGGATTTTTGCATTTAAAGTGAAGTTGATGATCTAAGTACCATGAAAAGGCAGTCAATCAGT
>NW_007754753.1:1263-3055 GCF_000696425.1 Galeopterus variegatus | reverse complement strand
GGAAGGAAGGAAGGAAGGAAGGAAGGAAGGAAGGAAGGAAGGAAGGGGAGAGAGAGAGAGAAAGAAAGGAAGAAAAGAAAAGAGGAAAAGAAGGGAGAAGGAAAAAAGGAAATGCAGGAAGGAGGGAGGCCTCAGTTTGGCAGACCAGGTTTCAAACACTGCCTCTGCCACTTACTAGCCAAGAGAAACTGGGCAACAATATACCATCTCTGATCTCTGGATTTCTCATCGGTAAGATGACAGTAATAACACTATTTAGTGGGATTAACGTGAGGATTACACAAGATAGTGCATACTGAGTCCCTAAAAAAGCAGCTGGCCCATAATGGTTGCCATTTTTACCCCTTGACCTTGGAACCTCCAGAGTTTTCAAGTTGACTCCAACCTAATGGTACGTGAGAGGTTACAGAAATAACCGACTGCCTCATGGTCCACAGATGATCCCCAGACATGGGTCAGCTCCCTCCTGTGTCACAGCTCCAACCTTCTTTAAAACAGGTTATGTGAGGAAGTGATAAGGCCTGAATGAGGTACACGAGACAGTGTGACTCTTACAGTGGACACGGGCCTCTCTGTCTCATCACCCAATCCCTTTCTTTCACAGTGTCCCATGCTGTGGGTAAGAGCCATGCCCCACGATGTGGACAGTGCCCAGACCTAAGCCAATCATCTCATCACTTTCTCCTGGCCACAGCAGTCGTCTCAGGTGGATAAGTGACCTAGCCTGGTCTAATCAGGACTTTTATAGAAGTCACCATAAATTACACTCCTTTCCCTTTCCTCCCCTGCTTCTTTTCCTCTCTCAACTAGAACCTGAGAGGATGCACTGGTGGAGACAGACCACCGAGCCTGAGAGTGACGCCAATGCCACAGGAGGCAGAGCAGTGAGATGGACAGAACTCAGCATCAGTGTGATCATGTGAGCCCCCACGTCCATCCTTATGACTGGGCTTTTAGTGGCTTCCAGCTTAGCATGAGCCATTGGGGCAACGTGAGTGAACAGAGGTTTTCTCACTATTCCCATAGAAACTGGGAGCTGACCATCTCTAGGTACACACCACGACAGATCACAACTAGATTTTACTTGCACCAATCAAGAGATTCATCAAAATATTTCCATAACTGTTTGCTGAGCTTAAAAAAAACTCAGGAGTAATTTCTTCAAAAGATTTCCAATGTTATGCATAAAATTTCCTTACAAACACATGGGGCATCATATTTCTCCAAAGTCTGGAAGCTATTTGAATCTTTATGATAAAATTGGATAAGTCGGGAGACAAAAGGGTGTCTCTCTGAACACCCTTATCCTCGGAATCACCTGCTCCTGAGAATGTCTCCTCCCTTGGCTCCACACGAGTGTCAGTCCACTGCTTCCTCTACTCCACAGTCCTCCTCTAGCTCCTTGAACGTGTGCAGCCTCTTGCTCATTCTGCACTCCCTAATCAAGGGGACCGCCCCCCAGTCTCATGGCCTTGCTAATCTCTTGTCATGATGGGGGTGGTGTAGGGGGAAGAAGAGGAAAAGAGTGGGAGCAAAGGCAGAGACAGATGACCCTGCAGAGGGGCAGATAAGAACAAAAACAGGGTCAGTAAAAGAAAACAAATGTAGCTGACTTTTCTGCTTTAAAAGTATTCTAGTCCCCTTCCCAATTTTTGCTGCATATTTATAAGTCCTTCAAACTTTGTTGGACAGACCCATGGGGAAAATGGTATCTATGTATTCCAAATGTTCTTGCTTTTATAAGTTTGTGTATTATCTTACCAGAACACATATAATTTAATAGTAATTTCTC
>NW_007754753.1:0-218 GCF_000696425.1 Galeopterus variegatus | reverse complement strand
TGTGTGTTTTAAATCATACAAGAAATGTATGTTCCTTGTAGAAAATTAGATATGAAGGAAAGGCAAAAAAAAGACATTTAAAGCCACCTATGATACTAATATCCCTTGTTGTTCTCATCATGTTAAGGACTGCATAGTATTTAAATTATTTAAATATATAATAATTATTAATAGTTATAAGTTAGGGCCGGCCCGGTGGCGCACTGGATAAGTGCGCC
>NW_007754752.1:7389-7834 GCF_000696425.1 Galeopterus variegatus | reverse complement strand
TCATCCCTATATAGCATCCGAACCCGCAGCGGGAGCGCTGCTGAGCTCCCAGCGCCGCACTCTCCCGAGTGCGCCACGTGCTTGGCCCACAAGATGATATATTCTTGATCCAAAAGGTGAATTCCATAGTCTTAGATTCTAGACTCAAAACCCAATGAATAAGCACCAGATAGCAATAAGAGAAGTGATAGTGCCAAGGTGGGGGGAAGAGAGCGTCACAGTCCTCCTGTTGTGTATTTGTGCCCATGCAGTGAGAGTTGGATGAGGTTACTTCAAAAAGTTTGTGGAAAAATAAAATTGAGGATAATACGAATCTTTTCATGAACGTTTTGAAGCACTCTCATATGTACCAGTGTGATCTTGACCATTCGTTCTGTCCTATGTGTCTAGATAAAGGTTAATGGGAAAGGCAGGAATGACAGCAAAGCAGCTGATGCTGCCGCTC
>NW_007754752.1:0-2207 GCF_000696425.1 Galeopterus variegatus | reverse complement strand
GATGTTTGGGGAAAGTCGAGATGATAAAGTTCCTTTTGGAATGTAATGCTAAAGACAGCAGAAGAGTTAACAACACCCTAGGACAAGACCTTTAGTATGTACTGGTGTCAATTCTAAATGAATGCAAACTTCTGGTTCTCCTTCCTGATAGGGATTGAAAGAACTCAATTAACAGATCAGTGGTAGGATGATTTGTGACTTGTTCTACAATGATGGCACATTGGCACTACACCTGAGATTGGGTTAACACTTGGTTAGGTTCATAACAGTCTGTCACCCTCCACAGAGCACCTGTTTTTATCAAGCGTGAAACTGAAGAATTAAATAGGGATGTAATGAGGATCCTTTAAATCTCTGACAATGTCTCTTATCTCTGCCTTTTCTCCCAGAGTGCAGCTTTTCTTCTATCGTCTTCTTTTGAACAGAAGGGGGATAGCAATTTCAGGGACTTCTACTTGGATTTTCCTATCATTATCACTCTTACTCTGCAGATCAGAGAATCAAGCTGAGGTTTCTGCCAACTGCTAAGTATATCAAATCCAGTTATATACTCAGGTCTAGGGAAATGGCCCAGATGGGTATGTGGATACATTAGACCCACCGTAAGAGAGTCTTGGGTCGGGAGTACATTTATCACCTGGTTTCTGTAGGACTCCCTTCCTCCCTCCTCCCAGTGGGGCCCATAATGGTGTTTTGGGTTTCCTAGTGTCAGTTTCATTCAAATGCTATATCCAGAAGTCCTAAAAGGATTTGGGCATTTCCTTTCACCTGTGTCCAGATATTCTGGGTATGGGAGCAGACCCCTTTAAGGAAGTGTTGGGGGAATTTTTCCTGATGGTTGCTGTGATATTTCAGAGTTTTTCTTAAAAGAACTTGGCCTCCCCTTAGATTAATTGACTCTTGCTCCAAGAACTGGTTAGGTCCAGAAGCTGAGCAAGGAGTCATTTTTTTTTGTCTTTTTCGTGACTGGTAAGGGGATCGCAACCCTTGGCTTGGTGTCTCCCGCACCGCACTCAGCCAGTGAGCGCACGAGCCATTCCTATATAGGATCCGAACCCGCGGCGGGAGCGGCGCTGCGCTCCCAGCGCTGCACTCTCCCGAGTGCGCCACGGGGTTGGCCCCAGAGTTTTTCTTAAAAGAACTTGGCCTCCCCTTAGATTAATTGACTATTGCTCCTAGAACTGGTTAGGTCCAGAAGCTGAGCAAGGAGTCAAAATTTTCAATTGCAACAGCTGAAATCACCCACTCTTGATCCTTTCTGGTTATATTGTTAAATAACTCTCATCAGCTGCCTATTTATCTTGCTCTTGGGAATACCATGGTCTTTTAGCCATTGCTAAAGAACTCCAGCTGCCTTTCCAGCCCTTCTGCCCTTTCCAGAATTCCACTTCCCTTGCCTCCAAAGGTGAGGTGTAACTACCTGGCCTCTACTTGCCTGAAATTCTTCCATCTCCTGTGACACAAGGAAGCCCATTTCCATAGTAACATTCCCGGTCATCAACACTAGCCTACGGAATGAGTCACCTGATTTATCAAAACACAAAACACACATGCACGTACACACACACATGAATTTTAGATAAACAATGAATAATATTTTTAGCACAAGTATGTTCCAAATATTGCATCCTCTATTTTGTCTGGCAGCCCCACTTCAGAGGACAGCCACTTCCAAGTTTCTCAGTGATGCTAGTACTTCATCACTAGTGAAAACTCTAATGCCTTAGAGAAAGGAATGTCCACTGGGCTCTTCCACTGTATATAGGCAGTTGGTGGGATCCAAGGTCTTATATAATATTTGTTTTAGAATGACTACCTGGTTGTAATACCAAGGTCAAGGGTTCGGATCTCTATATCGGCCAACTGCAAAAAATAGAAGGACCACCTGTCTGAATCTGGGGTTCAAGGTTTTCAAATGCATCCCCTAAATTTCCCCATCCCAGGTCTCAAGGTCAAACTCCTTCCTTATCAGAGTTTTTATTCTACTGTAGAAAACCATAAATCAAGCCTTCTTTGTAAGGCTACTATTCTGTACATCAGATCCTGGCCTGATTGTTTTAGCATAAGCTACTCCCAAATTGCAGGTGAGGATCTCTTAAACCACTGCCATGAAGATTTTCTGGATTTCACCATGCCTCGAGATGACAACAGGGTGACCTGAAGCTTCCTTCAGTATTTCATTCAAACTTAGCAACAATCAACCAACT
>NW_007754751.1:5055-7837 GCF_000696425.1 Galeopterus variegatus | reverse complement strand
GCTTGGTCTGATGAGTTTACTTAGATCAAACATCTTGGTCTCATGAGTTATCTTAGACCAATGAGCTTAGTCTGATTAGGTTACTTAGATAGAACATCTTGGTCTGATTAGTTTACTTTGATCGAGGATCTCGGTCTGATGAGTTTACTTAGATCTATGAGCTTGGTGTGATGAGTTTACTTAGATCGAAGGGCTTGGTCTGATGAGTTTCCTTAGATCGATGAGCTTGGTCTGATGAGTTTATTTGATCGATGAGCTCGGTCCGATGAATTTACTTAGATCGAAGAGCTCGGTCTTATGAGTTTTCTTTGATCGATGTGCTTGGTCTGATGAGTTTACTTAGATTAAACATCTTGGTCTCATGAGTTATCTTAGACCAATGAGCTTAGTCTGATTAGGTTACTTAGATAGAACATCTTGGTCTGATTAGTTTACTTTGATCGAGGATCTCGGTCTGATGAGTTTACTTAGATCTATGAGCTTGGTGTGATGAGTTTACTTAGATCGAAGGGCTTGGTCTGATGAGTTAACTTACATCCATCATCATAATCTGATGAGTTTACTTAGATCGATGAGCACGGTCTGATGAATTTACTTAGGTCGATGTGCTTGGTTTGATGTGTATACTTTAATCGATGAGCTTGGTCTGATGCGTTTACTTGGATCGATTAGCTTGGTCTGATGAGTTTACTTAGATCGATTAGCTTTCTCTGATGAGTTCACTTAGATCTATGAGATTGGTCTGATGAGTTTATTTAGGTCTGATGAGTTTACTTGGATCGATGTGCTCTACCTGATGAGTTTACTTCGATCAATGAGCTCAGTCTGATGAGTTTAATTAGATCGATGTGCTTGGTCTGATGAGTTTACTTAGATTGATGAGCTCAGTCTGATGAGTTTACATGGATCGATGAGCTTGGTATGATGAGTTTACTTTTATCGATGAGCTTGGTCTTATGAGTTTACTTAGATCGATGTGCTTGGTCTGATGAGTTTACTGTGATCGATGTGCTTGGTCTAATGAGTTTACTTAGATCGAACATCTTGGTTTGATGAGTTAAATTAGACCAATGAGCTTGGTCTGATTAATTTACTTAGATAGATCATCTTGGTCTGATGAGTTTACTTAGATCGATGTGCTTGGTCTGATGAGTTTACTGTGATCGATGTGCTTGGTCTAATGAGTTTACTTAGATCGAACATCTTGGTCTTGAGTTTACTTAGATCGAACATCTTGGTCTTGAGTTTACTTAGATCGAACATCTTGGTCTTGAGTTTACTTAGATCGAACATCTTGGTCTTGAGTTTACTTAGATCGAACATCTTGGTCTTGAGTTTACTTAGATCGAACATCTTGGTCTTGAGTTTACTTAGATCGAACATCTTGGTCTTGAGTTTACTTAGATCGAACATCTTGGTCTTGAGTTTACTTAGATCGAACATCTTGGTCTTGAGTTTACTTAGATCGAACATCTTGGTCTTGAGTTTACTTAGATCGAACATCTTGGTCTTGAGTTTACTTAGATCGAACATCTTGGTCTTGAGTTTACTTAGATCGAACATCTTGGTCTTGAGTTTACTTAGATCGAACATCTTGGTCTTGAGTTTACTTAGATCGAACATCTTGGTCTTGAGTTTACTTAGATCGAACATCTTGGTCTTGAGTTTACTTAGATCGAACATCTTGGTCTTGAGTTTACTTAGATCGAACATCTTGGTCTTGAGTTTACTTAGATCGAACATCTTGGTCTTGAGTTTACTTAGATCGAACATCTTGGTCTTGAGTTTACTTAGATCGAACATCTTGGTCTTGAGTTTACTTAGATCGAACATCTTGGTCTTGAGTTTACTTAGATCGAACATCTTGGTCTGATGAGTTAACTTAGACCAATGAGCTCCGTCTGATGAGTTTACTTAGATCGATTAGCTTTCTCTGATGAGTTTAGTTAGATTGATGATCTTGGTCTGAAGAGTTTAATTAGATCGATCAGCTCTGTCTTTTGAGTTTACTTAGGTCGCTGAGCTCAGTCTGATGAGTTTACTTAGATCGATGTGCTTCGTCTGATGAGCTTACTTTGATCGATTAATGAATTTACTTAGATTGATGAGCTCGGTCTTATGAGTTTACTTAGATCGATGTGCTTGGTCTGATGAGTTTTCATAGATCTATGTGCTGGTCTGATGAGGTTTCTTAGATCAATGAGCTTGGGGTGATAAGTTTACTTAGATCGAAGCTCTTGGTCTGATGAGATTTCTTAGATCGATTAGCTTAATCTGATGAGTTTAATAAGATCGATGACCTTGGTCTGATGAGTTTCCTTAGATCGATGAGCTTGGTCTGATGAGTTTATTTGATCGATGGTCTCGGTCCGATTAGTTTACTTAGATCAATGAGCCCGGTCTTATGAGTTTTCTTTGATCGATGTTCTTGGTCGGATGAGTTTACTTAGATCGAACATCTTGGTCTCATGAGTTATCTTAGACCAATGAGCTTGGTCTGATGAGTTTACTTTGATCGAGGCTCTCGGTCTGATGAGTTTACTTAGAACGATGAGCTCCGTCTGATGAGTTTACTTAGAACGATGAGCTCGTTCTGATGAGTTTATTTAGATCGATTAGCTCGGCCTGATGAGTTTACTTAGATCTATGAGCTCGGCCTGATGAGTTTACTTAGATCGATTAGCTCAGTATGATGAGTTTACTTAGATCTATGAGCTCGGCCTGATGAGTTTACTTAGATCGATTAGCTCGGCATGATGAGTTTACTTAGATCTATGAGCTT
>NW_007754751.1:2424-3712 GCF_000696425.1 Galeopterus variegatus | reverse complement strand
ATCTATCTCTGATGAGTTTACTTTGATCGATGAGCTTGGTCTGAAGAGTTTACTTAGATCGATGAGCTTGGTGTGATGAGTTTACTTAGATCGAAGGGCTTGGTCAGATGAGTTTACTTAGATCGATTAGCTTTCTCTGATGAGTTTACTTAGATCGATGAGCTTGGTCTGATGAGTTTAATTAGATTCATGAGCTTGGTCTGATGACTTTACTTAGATTGATTAACTTGGTCTGATGACTTTACTTCGATCGATGTGCTCAGTCTGAAGAGTTTACTTAGATCGATGTGCTTGGTCTTTTGAGTTTACGTAGATCAATGTGCTTGGTCGGATGAGTTTACTTGGATCGATGAGCTTGGTCTGATGAGTTTACTTGTATTGATGAGCTTGGTCTGATGAGTTTACTTAGATCAATGTGCTCAGTCTGATGAGTTTACTTACATCGATGAGATGGTCTGATGAGTTTATTTAGATCAATGTGCTTGGTCTGATGAGTTTACTTGGATCGATGAGCTTCGTCTGATGAGTTTACTTGGATCGATGAGCTCGGTCTGATAAGTTTACTTAGATCGATTAGCTCTCTGTGATGAGTTTACTTAGATCAATTAGCTTGGTCTGATGAGTTTAATTAGATCGATGAGCTCGGTCCGATGAGTTTACTTAGGTCGATGTGCTTGGTCTGATGAGTATACTTAGATCGAAGTCTTCATCTGATGAGTTAACTGAGACCAATGAGCTTGATCTGATGAGTTTACTTACATCGATCATCATGGTCTGATGAGTTTACTTAGATCGATGATCTTGGTCTGATGAGTTTTATTAGATCGATGAGCTCGGTCTGATGTGTTTATTTTGATCGATGAGCTCGGTCTGCTGAGTTTACTTAGATCGATCAGCTCGGTCTGATGAGTTTACTTAGATCGATGAGCTCGGCCTGATGTGTTTATTATGATCGATGAGCTCGGTCTGATGAGTTTACTTAGATCGATGAGCTCGGCCTGATGAGTTTACTTAGATCGATGAGCTCGGTCTGATGAGTTTACTTAGAGAGATTAGCTCTGTCTGTTGATTTTACTTAGATTGATGTTCTTGGTCTGATGAGATTACTTTGATCGATGTGCTTGGTCTGATGAGTTTATTTTGATCGATGAGCTCGGTCTGATGAGTTTACTGAGATCGATCAACTCGGTCTGATGAGTTTACTTAGTTCGATGAGCTCGGCCTGATGAGTTTACTTAGATCGATGAGCTCGGTCTGATGAGTTTACTTAGAGAGATTAGCTCTGTCT
>NW_007754751.1:0-1284 GCF_000696425.1 Galeopterus variegatus | reverse complement strand
GTTTTCTTAGATCAATGAGCTCGGTCTGATGTGTTTATTTTGATCGATGAGCTCGGTCTGAAGAGTTTACTTAGATCGATCAGCTCGGTAAGATGAGTTTACTTAGATCGATGAGCTCGGCCTGATGAGTTTACTTAGATCGATGAGCTCTGTCTGTTGATTTTACTTAGATCGAAGTGCTTGGTCTGATGAGTTTACTTTGATCGATGTGCTTGGTCTGATGAGTTTAATTAGATCGATCAGCTCGGTCTGATGAGTTAACCTAGACCAATGAGCTTGGTATGATGAGTCTACTTACATCTATCATCATGGTCTGATGAGTTTACTTTGATCAATGATCTTGGTCTTATGAGTTTACTTAGATCGATGAGCTCGGTCTGATGTGTTTAATTTTATCGATGAGCTCGGTCTGATGAGTTTACTTAGATCGATGAGCACGGTCTGATGAGTTTACTTAGGTCGATGTGCTTGGTCTGATGAGTTTAGTTTGATCAATGAGCTCGGCCTGATGAGTTTACTTAGATTGATGGGCTCGGTCTGATGAGTTTACTTAGATCGATGAGCTTGGTCCGATGAGTTTACTTAGATCGATGTGCTTGGTCTGATGAGTTTAATTTGATCGATGAGCTCGGTCGGATGAGTTTACTTAGATTGATTAGCATTCTCTGAAGATTTTACTTAGATTGATGAGCTCGGTCATATGAGTTTAGTTAGATAGATGTGCTTCGTCTGATGAGTTTACTTTCATCGAACATCTTGGTCTCATGAGTTAACTTAGACCAATGAGCTTTGTCTGATTAGTTTACTTAGATCGAACATCTTGGTCAGATGAGTTTATTTAGATCGATGAGCTCGTTCTGATGAGTTTACTTAGATCGATGAGCTCGGCCTGATGAGTTTACTTAGATCGAAGTTTTCGGTCTGATGAGTTTACTTAGATCGATGATTTCGGTCTGATGAGTTTACTTAGATCGATGATCTCAGTCTGATGAGTTTACTTAGAATGATGAGCTCTGTCTGATGAGTTGACTTAGATCGATGAGCTCGGTCTGATGAGTTTTCTTAGATCGATGAGCACGGTCTGATGAGTTTACTTAGATCGATGAGCTCGGTCTGATGAGTTTACTTAGATCGATTAGCTTGGTAGGATGAGTTTACTTATATCGATGAGCGTAGTCTGATGCGTTTACTTAGATCGATATGCTTGGTCTGATGAGTTTAGGTAGATGAATTAGCTCTGTCCGATGAGTTGACTTTGATCGATGTGCTTGGTCTGATGAGTTT
>NW_007754750.1:7305-7837 GCF_000696425.1 Galeopterus variegatus | reverse complement strand
CGTATGTACATATATCCATGTATACATACACACACTCATATGTGTAAATATGAGCATATATATATGTACATGTGAACAGGTGATGTGTACAAAAACATTCTTAACACCAACATTTTTAAAACGAAAGTAAATAACATTTTTCAATGAAAATAAATTGTAGATTTATCATTATCATCGATGAAACTAAAATTGAGCCCTAAATAAACAAGTCACAGAGGAATACATAAGATATGGTTAATTCATACAAAATGTCAAATAAAACTAAGCCATAAAACTGTCAAGGATACAAACAAATGAGATAATACCATAAATCAAAAAAGGGGATGATCATCACAAAGTAATGAAAATGTTTTCTTCTGAATTTTGGGAGAGGAATGTAATTTCAGGAGGTACATGCAAGATTTGAAAAAGAAGAAATAGTTTCTCTCATTTAAGCTTTTTTGTTTGGATATATTTTGATAGGCTGTAGAGTGTGGTGTTTGAGAGCATGGTTTCATTAGTCAAATAGACTTAGTTAAAACACTGGTTCTAC
>NW_007754750.1:0-2803 GCF_000696425.1 Galeopterus variegatus | reverse complement strand
TTCTAAAAATTTTATGATACAAAGAATCACCATGAAATTAACAGTGAGCCATGTCGTCTTACATTTTAGAACTAAAATATTAGGTGATTAATGTGGACTAGTTCAGTAAGAAAAGCAATTCATGTGTAAATTAAAGCAACAAGGATTATAGTCATAAACGTTAGTTCTTTGCTTTTCTATTGACTTGTTATATAATGTAAATTTACACATTATACTGTTATCTATCATTTTCTCATGTCCAAAAGCAGAGTCATAATAAAAAATGTAAAACATTGAATTATTTTATGGAAATCTATGAATTAGATGTTTAAAATTAACATGCATGTTAAAGAAATGTAATAAATTGATAAAAATATTGGTTGCTTTGTTAATGTGGAATTCAAGAATAAGCTGACTCAGACCAATAAAGTAATATTTCTATTTCAAATATTACAGAGAAAATTCTGATATAATAAAACCAATCCTTTCCCAATGTCCCTAAAATATTTACAGTTATGTTATAGTTTTAAATTTTCTAAGTTTATAATAATAATTATTCCAGAAAAAAAAATGTAGGTTTTACTCATAGAAGCACAATAGCACAATAACAGTAAAAACACTAAGTTTATTTTTTTCCTTGTCTCTAGTTTAATCCATTATTTGCAAAGCAGCTTCACATTGTCAGCTTTAGTTTCCAAGGAATACTAATTTTTGCCTCTTGTTACACAAGCTTATTTTAATAAATGAAAACATTCACCATGTTGCTAGGCTAGTGGAAAGCCAAATATTTCAGCTGAGGCTGGTGACAATCTATAGATCTCATGCTTCCTCAGATATTTTACCATCTTTGCCAAAATTTGAACTCCTATGTAGCAGTCCTTCAGGATGACCTTCTTGCTGGATTGTAGACCAAAGTGCATAGCAACCACAGTCAATGATAATTGGTGTCAATGGTATTTATCAGGGCATATCAAAAAGTTCATGGAAGAATGGAATTAAAAGATAAAAATAAAAAATATAAACCTTATTTCTCACCATAAGTTTTATCACATTCAAGATACTTTTGTAAGCAATGATACTAGCCATTAGTCCATCCCTAAAGAACTGATGGTCCTAAACATTTAACCATGTCAATGAAGTCTTTTTTACATTGTTGACTGAAGAAAAATTGGTATCTTTTTTTTTTTAAGATTAGGAAACAAAAAGAAGTCAGAAGAAGCCAAATCATGACTGTCAGGTGGATGCCTAATCATTTCCTATGGAAACTCTCACAAAATTGCCTTTGTTTAATGAGAGGAAAAACAGGAGCATTATCATTGTAGAAAAGAACTCTCTGGTGAAGTTTTCCTGGGCATTTTCTGCTGCAGCTTTGGCAAACTTTCTCAAAACACTCTCGTAAGAAACATGTATTTTCACTCTTTGGCCCTCCAGAAAGTCAATAAGCAAAATACCTCAAACATCCCAACAAACCTGTTGCCATGACCTTTGCTCTTAACCAGTCTGCTTTTGCTTTGACTGGGCTTCTTCTATCTCTTCGTAGCCATGGCTTTGATTGTACTTTGTCTACAGGATTGTACTGATAAAGCTATGTTTCTTGTTCTGTTACAATTCTTCAAGTAAATGTTTTAGAATCTTAATTCCATTTGTTTAAAATTTCTATTGAAAGCTCTGTTCTTGTCTGCAGCTGATCTGGGAACAACAGTTTTGGTACCCATTGAGCAGAAAGTTTCCTCAACTATAATTTTTTAGTCAAAATTGTGTAAGCTGAACCAATTAAGATGTCTATGGTGTTGACTATTGTTTCTGCTGTTATCCATCAGTCTTCTTCAATTAGGGCATGAACAAGATTAAATTTTTACTTGCAAATTGATGTGGATGGTCTGCTGCTATGGGCTTCATCTCCATCATCATCTCATCCCTTCTTAAAATGAGTTATCCGTTTGTAAACTGCTGATTTCTTTGAGGAATTGTCCTCATAAGCTTTTTGTAAAGCATCAGTGTTTTTACTCAAGCTTGACCATGAATTCGATGTTAATTCTTCAGTTTTAGCAGAATTCATTTTGCTCTGTTAGGGCCTCTTTTTAAATATGTCTTGTTCTTCTTAGTGCCTCAACTAGATCTTATACAGACATAACGATCTGAGTTTATTTTGGTATAAAAATTTTTTCAATGCACTTTACATGTTTTTAATTAAACATTTGGTTTAAAAACTTTTTCAATGAACTTTAATTTTTTTTAAATTTTAACATTGCTTGTACATATTTGTGGGGTACAGTGCATTATTTCAGTACATGCGTATAGTGCACAATGATTCACTTAGAGTAGATAGCATAGTTTTGTACCCATTAGTCCACCACTTCCCATCCCTTCCACCCCTCTCCTTTCCCAGTTATTGTACTGGTAACAATTATCATACTCTGTACTTCCATAAGAACTACTGTTTTTTTTTTTTTCTTTTTAGATTCCATATATGAGTGAGATCATGCAGATTTGTCTTTCTGTTTCTGACTTACTTCACTTAACATGATGGTTTCCATTTCCATCCATGTTGCTGCAAATGACAGGATATAATATCATTTTATAGCTATATCGTATTCCACTGTGTATATATACCACAGTTTTTTAATCCATTCATCCATAGATGGGCATTTAGGTCGATTCCATCACCTGGCTATTGCGAATAGCATTGCTATGAACATGGAAGTGCAAGTGTCTTCTTGATATATGGATTTAATTTCCTTTGGGTATATACCCAATAGTGGGATAGCCAGATTATAAGGTAAATCTATTTTTAGTTGTCTGAGGAACCTCCACACTGTTTTCC
>NW_007754749.1:3465-7837 GCF_000696425.1 Galeopterus variegatus | reverse complement strand
CGCCCCTATACCTGTCACCAACCCCAACCTCTGTCGACCCTTGGCCAGACCTGCCTCCTTCAAACCCAGATCCCCTTCCCCAGCCCCTGTTCCTGTGTGAGTTTGAAGCAAATCCCAGGCATCATTTACAAATCTCTGTTTCCTCCTCCTGACCCTGCCATCGTGCCAAGGTCAAGGGTTGTGTCCTCTGATGCTGAGCTATTGCCATGAGACCCTAATCCTGACCTCCATGTCCTCCTCCCTGCTGTTGGCCCCCACACTGTCCCCAGAGTGACCTTTTCACACCCTGATCTGATCCCTGCCTTAAATGCAGTCATCACAGCCTCCCAGCTGTGACAAAGAACCGCTATTGCCATGAGACCCTAATCCTGACCTCCATGTCCTCCTCCCTGCTGTTGGCCCCCACACCGTCCCCAGAGTGACCTTTTTTCACACCCTGATCTGATCCCTGCCTTAAATGCAGTCATCACAGCCTCCCAGCTGTGACAAAGGACCATGCAGGGGTGGCTGGCGCAGCAAGATAGCAATGTCCTCAGCCCTCAGGGCAGCAACGGGTAGGATCTGGGGTGGGCAGAGCTTGCTGACCATGACCTGTGACCTCACTGAGCCTCATCAGTTTAACACAAGTGAACTGTACAAATATTGTCACATGTCTATATGCCATGGTGGAAAAGGAGAGAGAAACATTGGAACATTGGAGCTCTAGCGAATGGTACGAAACGCCCTTCACAATCAACCCTCCCTCTGCCTTGCTCAGTCTGTTTCCTCTCTCCTGTTCATACACCCATCTCTGCTTTGTCCCCTGGGACTCACATGCCCCCAGAAGTAAACATCAGCGGGGTGGAGGGAGTGGTGCAGTGAATCAAACCACAGGCGAGCGTGGCACATATTCCTGAAGGCCAGTCTTACTGTAATATTGCTGTGACTGACCAGACAGTCTATCCAGCCAGCCTTTCAGCAGACATTTTACTGGGCACCTCACTGTCCTAGGCACTGGGAGCCCAGCGGAGAGGGATAGGGACAAAATCCCTGCCCTCTGGAAGCTTCTATGCATATACAAGCATAGAAAGATGCTTGCAAGGACGTCCACCCACCGCAGTAGAATTGGGTCTTTGCATTTTCCGTCTTTCCATTTTCAGCTTTGCAATGTTCTGCATTTGTTGATCCCTTTAAAAGGACCGGGTTTCATTTTACCAAAAAAAAATGTGACTTTTCTTAAAACAAAAACCACCAACAAAGAAAGCACACTGGGCAAGAGGTCAACAGTGGTTAATTCTGGGTAGTTAGCACATGGACTCTTATTTTCCCATTTGTTCTTTTATGTGCTTTTTAACCCCCCTAAACAATTCTTGAATTTAAAAAAAAAGCAAGATAGGGGGAAAAGTGAATTCTTTGGAATTGGCAGTAGATCAGCCACAGAATAAGGGACAGCAGGAAGACTTTTTCTTCTTATATGCTGCAGAGTAACCACAATATCGATGCCTCGCTCCAGGCCCAGATGTGGCTGAGAGAAAGCTGGGATTACAGTCCCCTTGCTCTGTGGGGCTTTCTCTAAACCACCTTTTTGTGGCCTTAATTCTGTGAATACAAACAATAATTACCAACCTAAGTAGATTACTCAGCATGGCTTAGACGCCTCTGGGTCCCTGAATGACTCACATTATTGACTGCTCACGATTAATCTGAAAAATTAAACCGATTGCTCTTCTGGTTCCTTCCCTACTTTATGCCTGGATGACACCTCCAAACATTTATTGCCTGAGCTGTTATTTCTACTCAGTGTTCCCATTTTTCTCCAGAACTGAAAGGTTCCATTAAAACTAATTTGTTTCCACTCAAGTCTTCTGGATTTTTTTTCTCGCCCTCCATGGGTTGCCCTGTAGCTCCCGCAGGCTGAGGTGGGATCGGGCTTTGTCTGTATAATTCTTCCACGGTCTGTCTAGTTTTTCAATTACGTTGCAAACTCCCTTCTGTCCTTCCTCACTTTGCTTCATCAATTTTTACTTCTCCTGTCAAGTTTGGGAGAAGTCAGTGCAATCGCCCCAACTACCTAGTGTCTCAAGTATTAGGTAGGGGTGAGAAAATGACCAGGAAGCCTGAGGATACAGAAAAATGAATTCCAAAGTATCTGTTGAGTTCCTATTAGTACAAAGCACATAGGAGATGGTTGCAAAAAAAGAAAATTACAAACGGGGCTTCTTCCTTCACTGAGATTATAACTTACCAGAGGAGAGAAGATAACCGCACACCAAATTTTAACTCGCACTATGGGGCAGTTTGGGGGTAGTTTGTTACGCAGCTATAGATAACTGATACATAATCTCTCTTCCTTTCTGAGCACCTACTGTGTGTTAGGTACTTTCATTTCAAATGTATTTACCAGTCTGGAACACTCCCCTCCCTCCTCACCTTTGCTCACTCTTTATGGTGTCGATGCAGACATCCCTTCATCAGGGGAGCCCCACAGGACCCCTCCCCAGCTCTTGATGTCACTGTACCTCTCCTTTGTGACATCTGACATTTATTTGTGTAATTTTTTAAATTCATATTTCGGCTAACTAACAATAACTTCCGTGAGGATGGGGGCTGTCTTTTCTTCTCTCCCTATGAACACTTTTTTGTTTGTTTGTTTTGGTGGCTGCTGGTAGAGGGATCTGAACCCTTGACCTTGGTGTTATAAAACCCCGCTCTAACCAAGTGAGCTCACCGGGCAGACCTCTTTTCTCCCTGTTATGTCTCCAATGCTTCTCACAGTTTCTGGCACATCAAATATCTGTTACAGGAATGAATCTAAGCCGCCTACGGCCACGTTATTATCGCTCCCATTTTACAGATAAAAGCTCACGTTTATTACCCAGTTATCAAGGGAGAGAGTCAGAATTCAAACTCAGAACCGCAAAGTCTCAATTCTTCATGCCGTCTTCCGTAATCCTATCAGCCTGGTGTCTGTTGGCTCAGCTCTTTAGCAGTAGACGGAGTACTAACTGGGAATCTCGTTAAAAGGCAGATTCTGGTTCAGTAAGTCTGGGGCGGCTGCGAATCTGCATTTCTAACAGGCTTCTGGTGATGCTGGTGTTGCAGGTCACTAGACTGCTCTTTGAGTAGTGAGGTCCTGCTCATGAAGGAAGGCAAGGGGACAGGTTGGAAGCCAATGAGTAGTCACATGGAGCCTCCTGGTTACACAGGCATCGTCCTCTCTTGGCTTCAGATCTGCTCCCACACTGAATGTGTGTGTGTGTGTGTGTGGTGACAGTTTGACACAGGCATCGTCCTCTCTTGGCTTCAGATCTGCTCCCACACTGAATGTGTGTGTGTGTGTGGTGACAGTTTGACGCTCAACCAGGTCAGGTGGGGAAGGTGAGTTCTAAATGCCAACCTCACCTGCCACTGGGTCTGTGGATGGAGCTTCAGATGGTTTGGTTCCCTGGGAGAGGCCACCAATGAAGGTTCTGGAAAGGCCTATGACAAGCCCTTGTTGTGGAGGTACCTGAGCTCTGGCCAAGGAAGCATCTCCCAGCTGGGCTCAGACCGCTGGTGCTTGGGAGAAGCAGATGGACACCCTGCAAAACGACAGGGAGACCAGAGTGCATATGGGGCCCCTGCAAGCTGATGGAGGCTCCAGTCACCGCAGGCAACTCATGGTCCCTGCTCCCTGCCAGGAGGAAGTGTCCCCCAGGAGATGTGTTCCCAGTGTCTCAGCAAGGGGGGATCAGCTTCCAGGTGTGTGCACTTCCCCCAGGATCCAAGTACGTCCTCCAATACCTCCCTCAGTCTTTATTTTCTTTCCGGAGCTGTCACGCAGAGGATACTGTCCAAAGTCACCCTTCCCCTAGAGTTTGTGTGCTGAATAGCAGCCGGGTTGGGCTGGGCTGGGCTGTATGAAGACCATTAAAAGCTGCAAACCCTACAGAGTTTATGGTGCCTCCTACCTAGAACAACAACAAACACAATGAACACCTATGTATCGACTAATTGCAATTCCTAGGGGTCAGACGCTGTTGTAACTATTTGCCTGTATTTGCAGTTCTCAGAGTGGGTTCCCAGACCAGCAGCATCTGCAGCATCTGGGAACTTGTGGGAAATTCAGATTCTCAGGACCCACCCCACACCTGCTGAATCAGAAACTCTGGGGATCTGTATTGGAACACACCCTCCACACGCTCATCTTTGTTAGCCCTTTTAATCCTGAAGACAGCCATGCTCGGTGCAAAGAGGTGCAGTTACCTGTCCAAGGTCACCCCTCTGTGGTGGCGCCAACATTCAGACCCAGGCACCTGGCTTGGGAAGCTGTGATCCGAGCCACCACTGCCACATTGACAAGTGCTCGGTGTAAACCATAATATATGCATGAGGATGTCAAACAAAATGACAT
>NW_007754749.1:0-247 GCF_000696425.1 Galeopterus variegatus | reverse complement strand
ATGTTCATGCCTACATTGTCTACAGCTGCCTTCATGTGGCAGTGGCAGAGCTGAGCAGTTAGGACAGAGATGCTACGTGGCCTGCAAAGCCCCAAACTTTCACCGTCTGTTCCTTTATGGAAAAAGGTTGCCGATCCCTCTCATAAAGTATCCCTTGGTCATGATAGTTTGCATTTATGCATTGGTGTATTGCATTCTTACAACGTATCCATCACATGTTCTAACGTGTTTAATCCTCACGACCATC
>NW_007754748.1:7176-7837 GCF_000696425.1 Galeopterus variegatus | reverse complement strand
CAGAACCAGCCATTGCCCCACAACCATCTCAGCCTTCGTGTCAAAACTGTCACTAAAACCAATTCCCCTTCCCTCACAATAAAATCCTATTTTCAGGTCCTCCATCTTCCTGCTCGGCAGTAAACCTCAAAGTTCTAGTAACCCTGAATTTCAAAAAGTAAGAGGTTCAGAGTTCAGTGACTTCCTTTCCACCAATAATGTCCCTAGGAGTCAATGGCAAGATACTCACCTTCTGCCCAGGTGATTATCTTACTTAGCTCTGCAAAGAAATGGGTATGGGGCAGGTGGAACCTTCACTAAATCACAAAAGGTCCTATTATTCAGGCATCAAATCTAGAGCTGTCTAATCAGTCTAAACTATTATGCACACTGCCATTTGAGGATAAATTAACTTACTTTCTGAATACTACATTAATTTCACCCATGTAGATCTTGCTACTACTTTCATTCCATCTTATGTCAAAATCCAATTTTGTATGTCCTGTATTACCATTAGGACAATTTTCTTAAGGCTATGAGGTCTTCAGCTTGTTTTAAGGCTCTACAATAGTTGTACCTTGGGCCGGCCCGGTGGGGCACTGCTATACTGCGCCGCTTGGGAAGCGCGGTGGCGCTCCCGCCGAGGTTTCGGATCCCACATACAGACCGGTTCCCGCTCACT
>NW_007754748.1:5361-6447 GCF_000696425.1 Galeopterus variegatus | reverse complement strand
CTGGGTGGATCAGATGCTGATGAGATGAGGTTCAAAGTCCTAGGAAATATTATTCTTAATTTAAAATGCCAAGAATAGTTAGTTTTTCCTCTCTTAATCTTTATTAAGGTTTAATAATATACAGAATATTGCACATATTGAATGTAGACATTTTGATACATTTGAATAATCAAGGTACAAAACATATCCATAACCTCTAAAAAATTCTTTGCATTCTTCTGTGGTTTTTCTTGTCTTTGCTTTAATGTTTCTTTTTCTTTTTTCTTTTTTTTGAGTAAGAACATTTACCATGACATCTGTCCTATTAACATATTTTAAGGTGCACAGAGTACTATGTTGTTAACTATTGGTAGTATGTTGAAAAGTAGATCTCCAGAACTTAATCATCTTACATAACTGTAACTTTATACACATTGACCAACAGTTCACCATTTTCTCTTCCTTCCAGCCCTTGATAACCACCATTCTATTTTCTACTTCTATAATTTTGACTATTTTGGATACCTCATATAAATAGAATAATGCAGTATTTGCCTTTCTGTGACTCAGTTATTTCACCTAGCATAACGTTCTCTAGGTTTATTCATGTTGTTGTAAATGGTAGGATGTCCTTCTTTTTTAAGGCTAAGTAATATTCTATTCTATGTATACACCACATTTGCTTTATCTATTCTTTCATCCACCAGTGAACATTTGGGTCATTTTCTTATCTTGACTATTGTGAATAATGCTACAATAAACAAAGGGGTGCAGATAATTCTTTGAAATCCTGATTTCAATTCTTTTGAATGTAACCCAGAAGTGGGATTGCTGAATCACATAGTGGTGTTATTTTTAATTTTTTGAGGACCCTCTGTACTGTACCATTCTGCATTCCATAATGACTGTACCGGTCTACATACCCACCAATCGTGTATAAGATTTCCAATTTCTCCACAACCTTACCGACACTTACCGGTTTTTCTTTCTTCTTCTTCTTTTTTTTTTTTTTTTTTTTTTTTGAGTAAGAACATTTACCATGACATCTGTCCTATTAACATATTTTAAGGTGCACAGAGTACTATGTTGTTAACTATTGGTAGTATG
>NW_007754748.1:0-379 GCF_000696425.1 Galeopterus variegatus | reverse complement strand
AAATATTGAGCTCTGCCTCTATTGGGTTGCAAGTCTAGTCCTGCACAGAATTTGTGGATAGTTGTGCATTGCATGCATAGAAATTGAAATACTGAAATTTGAGAAATATTTTTTCAGAAAAGCAATACGGACTTTTTATCGAAAATGAGGTGGTATCAAAGGCTGCATAGCAAGGATATAGCTGTCAAAGATGAACTGAACTTCTCATCATTTTGCCTGAAATAAGTCCTGCTTCATTACCAATTCCCAGAGACCTTCTATAATTTCTTATTGAAAATCATGATCCATATTATAATTAAAGTATTGTGTGCTTACAATCTGATTATAATAATGATGAACAATAAACACACCAAACACATATAACACATTTATGCATACA
>NW_007754747.1:5698-7837 GCF_000696425.1 Galeopterus variegatus | reverse complement strand
ACCATGGAAACTGGCAAATGCTACAAACCAGGATTTCCTGCCACCCTACATACCACCCCAGCAAGTTTACCAGCATACTACTGGCTTTAAGCCCTGTTTTATACAGTTACTCATTAAAGAAACTTGACTAGCTTCAGATTATTCTTCTGTCTACGAATTTCAATAAATCCATTACTGAATACAATTTAAGCTTAATTCATAGGTTGTCTCAAATGAAAATTAAAGGCAAACCCAGCTATTCAGTATTCTGCTCTGCTCCTTCAACCTGCCTAATAATAAGATGTACTTCTTTTCTCGGAGTCTCTTACTCACTGTTTCATGGTTTTCTATACCAGGAATCTAAAGGTAGTCATTCAAAGAGGCAATAGAAAAGAGTAAACATAAGTAAATTCATTTAAAACTCTGCAATTATTTTTAAAGCCCATATCTCTTTAACTCTGTATATTGCTATATCTTCATTTCACCAGCTATGAGGCTGGAAATAAGGACTTCAAGAAGGCAGAATCACACAAAGGAAAGAGCTCAGTTCTCTGTGGCACCACTGAGAAGAAGTAGCCCAAACAGACTTCTGACTTGCTCCAGACTGTGACGTGAGTTAAAATAAACCCACATGGTGCTTAGCCACTGACAGCTTAAGGGTATCTTGCTACAACAAAAAGCAATTCATAAATATTATCACCCCTTCCTGTTTCTACACCAAGTCTTTAGAAAGAAGGGGAGGGCAGGAGGCCTATATTCAGGGAGGTGTAGATTCATGGTAGTTTCATTCTCCATACTTGGATTTTTTTTTAAAGAATGTTCAATGGAAAGAGTTTAATGCATAATTTACTATAGAAAATCTGGAAGAAGAAAAGTGGAAATTATTTCAAAGTCCCTACATTGCTTTTGAAAAAGATGTGGGGCTAAATCATTCTTCTAAGATCCTTTCAGTTTTAATAAGTGAAGCAGAGTTTTTGTTAACATTTTATATATTAAACTAACATAATGTTTGGATAAGAAAAATGTATAACATAGGTATCTTAGTCTTTTCTGGCTGCTATAACAAAATATTGTAAACTAGGTGGCTTCTGAAAAACAGAAATTTATTTCTCACATTTCTGAAGGCTGGAAAGTCCAAGATTAGGGTACCATGCTGTTACACAAAAAGTCTTACTTTCTCTGGTAGTTGTCAGAACTAGAAGTTGCCCAGCATATTATCAAGATTAAAGGGGGAAAAAATAGTTCCAGATATGTCTCATTCTCCAAGTAGATATAGTCCCCCCAAATATGGGTAAATAAAATTTTTAAAGATCAAATTATGTTCTATATATATTTATATAATATATAAAGTTATCTTGCTGTACTTCTTTTGCAAAACAAAGGATTGTTTTGTGCTAAGAAAAGCCGTCCACTGATTTCTGTTTCTCAACCTTCTTTTAAACCTATTACCCCTTTCTAATAAACCTAAAATCCTCAGGCTTTCTCTAAATGTTACTGGAAATTATAAGTAAAATAATGATTAAGAACACATCAAAGTAATTATACAATTAAATATGCTTTTTAATACTACATATGCTCCTTCAGATTCTGATGTCCCCACCAGCTACCTCCTAGAATACACCCTTATCCCACACCAAAACACCTCTACAATATTTGAACAAGAACACTGACTCTACAACAGTCATTATTTACAAAAATATGATGCACATTTCATGGCTTTGCCATCTCAGAGCTAATTCCACACTAAAGGAGGGCAAGTTTATTAGTGAAACTTCCTAATTATCTACACTAAAGTAGGTAACTAAAAGCAGAAAGAAAAACAAACAGCAAATAATGCAAAAGCCATGTATTTTTTTGGAATGCTAACAGATTTACTTTTTCACTTGTGTTTAATGTAACCCATTATTTCATTTTCTAATCCTAGACTAACTTAGAACACAGGAGACAGATTAGAAACAGTGCTGATTCAGCCGACCCCGTGGCACACCCGGGAGAGTGCAGCGCTGGGAGCGCAGCGTCGCTCCCACCGCGGGTTCGGATCCTATATAGGGATGGCCAGTGCGCTGACTGGCTGAGCACGGTACAGACGACACCACACCAAGGGTTGCGACATCCTTACCGGTCACAAAAAAGACAAAAAAAAAAAAAAAAAAAAAAAAC
>NW_007754747.1:0-449 GCF_000696425.1 Galeopterus variegatus | reverse complement strand
TTCTTATTTTTCCACTTTTTGTTCAAGTAAACCAAAATAAGGATACCTAATTAAACTATTTCATAATAAAAATGTCATACTTATCACAGTTGTGGTTGCATGAAACATTCACTTTGCGTTTTAATTATAAATGAATAATCTATGGACAATATTTTGTAATTATACAATAACAATGTCAGCTATAGTTTTAAAACAGAATTTGTGGAGATGTTACATTATTAATATACTTTCATAAAAACCTACAAAACTGCAAAATAAAAAGTATTAAAGCAAAAATATTATTTATTGCTCACGTTTACAGATAAACAGAGATGTCTTCTTTCACTCTTTGCTCTGTCAGGTGATATACAAATGTCTCCGCTCTACCACTGTCCCAAAAATTGAAGGGAGAGAATTACAGTTCTTCTCTATCTCCTCCAGGTCTTTCACTCAATTTAAATTTATATTTT
>NW_007754746.1:5051-7838 GCF_000696425.1 Galeopterus variegatus | reverse complement strand
TCATTATATACTGATAAAGGGATCAATTCAACAAGAGGATATAACAATTCTAAATATATATGCACCCAACTCTAGAGCACCTAGTTATAGTTACTATTAGACCTAACAGGAGAAACAAATGCAAACAAAATAATAGTTGGGGACTTTAGCAACCCACTTCCATCAAAGGATCATCCAGACAGAAAATCAACCAGGAAACATCAGAATTAATCTCTACTCTAGGCTGATTGGAACCAACAGACATATATAGAACATTACATCCCACAGCTGCAGACCATACATTCTTCTCAGCAGCACATGGAACATTCTCTAGAATAGACCACATGTTTGGCCAAAAAACAAGCCTCAAAAAATTTTTTAAAATTTAAATCTTATCAACTACCTTGTCAGGCCATAATGAAATAAAACTAGCAATCAACAACAAAAGGGATGCTAGAAACCATACAAGTACATGGAAATTAAACAACATGCTCCTAAACAATGAATGTGTCAAAGAATAAATCAAAATGGAAATTTAAAAATTCCTGGAGACAAATATAAATGAAAACACAACATATAAAAACCCCTAGGATACAGCAAAAACAATTCTAAGAGGGAAGTTTAGAGCAATAATGCCTACATTATTGAAGACATATTTCAAATAAACAACCTAACATTACACTTCAAGGAGCTAGAAAAACAAGAAGAAACCAAACCTAAAATCAATAGGAGAGAAATTACAAATATCAGAGCAGAAATACATGAATTAGAGATTTAAAACACAATATAAACTACTGATGAAACAGAGTTGGTTTTTTGAAAAGATAAACAAAATCTATAAACCTTTAGTTAGACTAATGAAAAAAAGAAAGAGATTCAAATAAAACAGAAATGAAAAAGGAGACATTACAAGTGATATCACAGAAATACAAAAGATCAAAAGAGACTATGAACAACCATATGCAAACAAACTGGAAAACCTAGAATAAAATGATAAATTCCTAGACATATATAACTTACCAAGGTTTAATCATGAAAAACTATAAAACCTAAGCAGACCAATAACGAGTAATGATATTGAAGTAGTCATAAAAAGTCTCTCAACAAAGAAAACCCCAGGACCAGATGGCTTTACTGTCAAATTCTACCAAACATTTATATAAGAAATAATATCAAATCTTCTCAAACTCTTTCAAAAAATTGAAGAGGAGGGAATTCTTCCAAACTTATTCTATGAGGAAAACATTAATCTTATACAAAAAACAGAAAAAGAAAAAAAAGAAAGAAAGAAAGAAAATGACAGCCCAATATCCCTAATGAACTCAGATGCAAAGATTCTCAACAAAATACTAGCAAATAGAATCCATCAATACATTAAAAAGATCATTCATCATGATCAAGTGGGGTCTATCCCAGGGATGCAGGGATGGTTCAACATATACAAATCAATAAACATGATACACAAACATATGATCATATCAACAGATACAGAAAAAGCATTTGATAAAATCCAATGTCTCATGATAAATACACTCAACAAACTATGTATAGAAGGAATGTACCCCAACACAATAAAGACCATCTATGACAAACCTACAACTAATATCACAGTGAATGGACAAAAGTTGAAGACTTTTCCCCTAAGATCTGGAACAAGACAAGGATGCCCACTTTCCTTATTCTTATTCAACATAGTACTGGAAATTCTAGCCCCCATAATAAGGCCAGAAAAGCAAGGGGGGCATCCAAATAGGAAATGAGGGAGTCAAACTATCCCTATTTGTAAATAGAAAACCCTGAAGACTCCACCAAAAAATCATTAGAATTAATAAATGAATTCAGTAAAGAAGCAGGACACAAAGTCAACACACAAAAATAAATAGCCTTCAACACCAACAATAAAATGGATGAAGAAGAAATCAAGAAAGCAATCCCATTCACAATAACTACCAAAGAAATGAAATATCAAGGAGTAAATTTAACCATGCCAGTGAAAGACTTCCACAATGAAAACTATAAAAGTATGTGATAAAACAGAAATGAAAAAGGAGACATTACAAGTGATATCACAGAAATACAAAAGATCAAAAGAGACTATGAACAACCATATGCAAACAAACTGGAAAACCTAGAATAAAATGATAAATTCCTAGACATATATAACTTACCAAGGTTGAATCATGAAAAACTATAAAACCTAAGCAGACCAATAATGAGTAATGATATTGAAGTAGTCATAAAAAGTCTCTCAACAAAGAAAACCCCAGGACCAGATGGCTTTACTGTCAAATTCTACCAAACATTTATATAAGAAATAATATCAAATCTTCTCAAACTCTTTCAAAAAATTGAAGAGGAGGGAATTCTTCCAAACTTATTCTATGAGGACAACATTAATCTTATACAAAAAACAGAAAAAGAAAAAAAAGAAAGAAAGAAAGAAAATGACAGCCCAATATCCCTAATGAACTCAGATGCAAAGATTCTCAACAAAATACTAGCAAATAGAATCCATCAATACATTAAAAAGATCATTCATCATGATCAAGTGGGGTCTATCCCAGGGATGCAGGGATGGTTCAACATATACAAATCAATAAACATGATACACAAACATATGATCATATCAACAGATACAGAAAAAGCATTTGATAAAATCCAATGTCTCATGATAAATACACTCAACAAACTATGTATAGAAGGAATGTACCCCAACACAATAAAGACCATCTATGACAAACCTACAACTAATATCACAGTGAATGGACAAAAGTTGAAGACTTTTCCCCTAAGATCTGGAACAAGACA
>NW_007754746.1:0-1064 GCF_000696425.1 Galeopterus variegatus | reverse complement strand
TCCATGTGATAAAATCTTTAATAGTCTTAAACAAAAAAGATTAATTTTTAAAAATACATAGTGCATATAAACCTCTTAGCACAGTGCCTAGCCTAGAAAAAACATTATTTTTGTTTTTGACCAGCATGTTCAATTCTAGCAGCAACAATTTAAGGCAACTATGGCAATCAGGAGATCTTGATGAAGGTGACCTACTTGACTGTTGAAAACCATGTTAATATTTGGGGTCTGAAGAAATCAGAAATCTTCACCAAGGAATATGGAAGACTAAGGGAAACATCAGTCATTAAAAATGCTAAAACAGTAGAAGCTACATACTCTATTAATTCCTAGGGCCATATTAGGGTCATTGCAAGAGAAGTTTTACCTCAGTATAAAAATAAAATTATAAGTATTCAAGCTGCATCTTAGCCGAAAAGATGAAATTGAAAAATTTGCAATAACCCTCACTTGGTTCATTAGATAGAGACACAAATCAAGGCTTTCTTGCTGCAAAATCCAGAGAACACATTTATGATCCTGGCCAATGCCCATTTTTCAGAGATGCCAAGGAGGGGATTCATGCATGGAGTGAAACCCAAAACTTTTAAAGGTCGCTTCCAATCATGATTCTGTGATTCTGCATGACAGAATTCAGAACCTGGCAAAGCTACAGAGTTAAATCGAAAACTGAAAAGGGAAGAGTGCATGGGGTTAGGAATAAAACTTGATAAAATGAGTTATCTTTTAAAGTGGAATGTCAATGAATTTCTGAATATTATAGTTCAACTCAGTATCATATATTCGAGTTATGTAGTTAATAGGGCCAAAAGAGATTGATTAAAATGTTAACCTCTTGAAAAGTGACCAGATACTGAAGGAATAATAAATAAATATCAGACATTTAGCTCATAAGGGGATTGTGGTTATCAATTAGTGAGCAACCACATAGCCTTTCAGGATCTTGTAATAAAAGTAGCGATACAGGCATAAATCACCATTACGATGAGGCTTTGAAGTTCAAAAATCTCATCAGACTATCTAATGGGAATATTTATTATCTGCCTAAAGAAGCTTATAAGGTT
>NW_007754745.1:0-7839 GCF_000696425.1 Galeopterus variegatus | reverse complement strand
CAAAAACTCCTCCAGAGTATACTTAAACTGTCTTTAGTAGTAATTTTGTTTGTAGAAATTAATATTGTTATTCTAAGGCTGTAGAGCATGTATTATGACATAAAAACAAATGCATAATTACGTAAAACTCAAATTCTATCATCCTCCGTATTGCTGAAATCAGGATTCTCAGCATGGGAGAAAGGACAAGACAGAAGAGATTAAGTAAAAGCTCTGTCCTGAATGTGAATTGAAAATATCATTTTAAATTTATCGTGTATTTTGTCTTTTTTAAAAAATAAATCCTAGCCCTGTCTACTGAAAAGGTCCAGAAATAACAATTGATGTAGCAGCAATAAGTATCTCTAACATCCAGGTTATAGTCTTATAATATCATTTCCTATTAAAGACATCCTGGGTTACTTAGAGAAGTGGGTGATTCCTGGCCTGGAATAAATTGTCATTCAGAAAGCAAGAAAAATTAGGAATAACTAATGGTGTCACATCTAAAGAACTCAGGAGCCCACTTTAAAAGGCCCTTATAGTGAAAGATGGGACAATTGAGCATCAAAAGGAAAATAATTGCAATGGATGGAGACACATTAAATATTTTTAAAATTATGAGCCTATATCAAAGAAATCTAATTGCTCAGCATTAGAAAACACTGGAGAACAAACTCATTCGTCAGTAAAAATAAAGGATCAAATAATTGATGGGGGAATTTTTTTTTGGTAGAAGTATTTTACCTGATGAATAAAGACAGCATAATAGAATTACAATATAGCAATATTGTAAAATGAATGAATCTAGGTATTGAGCATCAGTGGCTGCTAACATTATTCAAAAAAGACACAAGGAAACATCATGCATCTTCTGATGAAAAAACCCAACACCATCTATGAAATAGTTTTGCCATAAAAATAAACCTGAATCTGATCAGCCCTCATTTTCAACTTGCAATGTAAAAGAAATACAGAGGACAGAAGAGCATTTTAAAGTCCGCATAATCAATTGTTCCTCTTTAATACTGAAAGTCCCACATCCGAGGAAACCCTTCAGTTCTGGACAAACAGGTAGGGTTGTCGCTCTATCTAGAAAAATTATCAGTAAAATCCAGAATATGGGAAAGTTCATTAGGGAGGCAATTGCAAAGAGATTGATTTTAATTCATTCCATCTGCTTTCTGCCCTAACCTTCACCCCAATAGTGGTATCTGGGCCTTTCTAGAGTTCTGCAAGGCAAGCAGCCTCAGCCTCAGCCGTTCAAATAAACTTCCCTATTTTGTGGCCATTCCTCCCCTTTTTCTTTTTAATTTTTCAAATTGTGGTAAAATATACATAACATAAAATTTACCATTTTAACCATTGTTAAGTGTACAGTACAGTGGCATTATGTACATTAACATTGTTGTGTGACCATCACCACCACCCATCTCCAGAACATTTCACTATCCCCAGCTGAAACTCTGTACTCATTAAACAGTAATTCCCCATTGCCCTCTTCCCCCAGCCCCTGGCAATCACCATTTTACTTTTTGTCTATGAATTTGACTATCCTTGGTACTTCATATAAGTGGGATTATACAGTATTTGTCTTTTTGTAACTGGCTTATTTAATACTTAGTGTAATGTTCTCAAGGTTTATACGTGTTGTAGCATATTGCAGAATTTTCTTCCTGTTTAGGGCCAATTAGTACTCCATTGTGTGAGTGTGTGCATATTTGTGTGTATCAGTGTATTAGTCCGTTTGTGTTGCTATAACACAAATACCTGAGACTGGGTAATTTATAAAGAACAGAGGTTTATTTGGCTTGTGATTCTGGAATAGCTGTGTCTGGCATGGGCCTCAGGCTGCTTCTACTCATGGCAGAAAGCTGCAGGCAGCCAGCAGGTATAAGCAGATCACATGGCAAGAGGAAGCAAGAGAAAGAGAGGAGGTGCCAGGGTCTTTTAAACAACCAGCTCTTGTGGGAACTAATAGAGTGAGAACTCACTCATTATGCCACCTAGGGAGAGCATTAATCCATTTGTGAGGGATCCACCCCCATGACTCAAACAGCTTCCAACAGTGTCACACTGGAGATCAGATTTCCACATGAGTTTTGGGACAACACATCTAAACTCTATCAATCAGTATACCACATTTCTTTATACATTCATTTATCAACAGACACTTAGCACTATTGTGGGGATTTAGTGAGTTAATACTGTGTTGTTCTTTGTACAGTGACTGTCAACAAATAACCTGTCATTATATGTTACTGCATTGCTATCAGTTTTTATTTGTGCCTCAACCTTCGTCATTAGGTATACATGTAACAGGATGTAAAAATGAGAGTTTTCCTTCTTTGGATTTCTAATGTAGATCTTAAACTTAGGAAAAGTAGGTATTAAGTACTCCCTCATTCAAAAGCAAGTTACTTATCTCTGCAGGACTTGCAAAGAGGAAGGCCCCAAACTAATTCTGCCATTATTAATTCTTATCACCTCCAGGCTACATAAGAACAAGCCAAGGATTTGCCAAGAGTTTATGAGAGAGTCAGAGGGCTCAGACATCCCCCACCCACAGAAGAGAAGATGAGAGCTCTTCAGATTCCAAAGAGTAGAGGTCGTCTAACTGCTCTGTCAGAACAGAGAGGGGAGCAAGCTAGACTTCCATAGGATAGGAGCGCCTGTTTCCTGTGGGACAGGTGGGACTCTGAGTTTTCCTGGAGCCAGGGGCTCAGGGGAGGAATCATAGTGGCCAGTGGAGGAGGCGTCATGCATAACAGGGAACTGCTGCTGGAGGCCTCTGGTTGGGGGTCTGCAACCCTGGAGGAGCCAAGGCAGAGTCAGTGGGGAAGGTGGGTCAAAGACCAGAGTAGGGGGAAATAACAGAGGAGCCACCACGGTCCCTTTTTATTGCGGATCCCCAAACCTGATCAGACCAGGGCTTAAAAAGAAGTTTTAGATGGCATAAAAGATTGAATTTTTGGTATTGATATTGAATTAGTTCTGAAATTCACCTGAGATTTCATCCAATGCTTCAGAAGGAAGATTAAAGAGAACCAATTTACCAGGGGATGGTGAGAAAAAATTACAGTGGCATTCTGCTTAACACATTGCTTAGTCCAAGTCAGTTACATATATGTATTAGTATCACTGCTCATTCATGAGTTTTCATTTATGTTCTATTATCTATCTCTGCATCTACATGCCAGGAGTACACTGTGATATCCATTATAACTTTCAGCAGTGTTTTAATATCTAATAGCTTCCATTTGGTAAGGGTCTACTATGCATAGATATTATCTTATACTACCCTCACAGCAAAGCATGCAAGGTTACTATTTTCCCTATTTTAAAGCTAAGGTTTAAGAAACTTGCTCAAGATCACAGAGCCATTACATGGCTGTCAGATCCCAAGCCTGCATTCTTTTAAATTTAATTTAATTTTACTTCTCAAAATACATTGTACTTGATTTTCATGCCCCTTTACCCATTCCTCTCCCCCCCTACTCTCCCCCTCCCAAATCGTATCTGTGCACTTGACTTAAATAGTTCAAGGAATTTTTGTGGTTATTATGTCTTCTTTCCCCTACCCTTTGTTTTTGTGTTTATTTATTTATTAATTTTTAGCTCCCACAAATAAGTGAGAACATGTGGTATTTCTCTTTCTGTGCCTGACTTGTTTCACTTAATATAATTTTCTCTAAGTCCATCCATGTTGTTATGAATAGTAGTATTTTGTTCTTTTTTATAGCAGAGTAGTATTGCATTGTGTAGATGTACCACAGTTTTCTTATCCACTCATCAGATGATGGACATTTGGGCTGGTTCCAGCTCTTGTCTATTGCACATAGAGCTGCAATAAACATTGGAGTACAGGTGTCCTTTTGGCATGATGATTTCCATTCCTAGAAGTGGAATCACTGGGTCACATGGTAGATCTATCTGTAATTGTTTGAGGAACCTCCATACCATTTTCCATAAAGGCTGCACCATTTTGCAGCCCCACCAACAGTGGATGAGAGTTCCTTTTTCTCCACAACCTCTCCAGCACTTACCGTTCTCAGTCTTTTGGATGTTATCTATCCTAACTGGAGTGAGATGGTATCTCAGTGTGGTTTTTATTTGCATTTCCTAGATGTTGAGTGATATTGAGCATTTTTTCATGTGTCTGTTGACCATTCATATATCTTCATTTGAGAAATGCCTGTTCAGCTGCTTTGCCCATTTTTTAATTGGGTTATTTGGTTTTTTGTTGTAAAGTTGTTTGAGTTCCTTGTGTATTCTGGATATTAATCAGATGTATATTTTGCAAATATTTTCTCCTGCTCTTTACATTGGACCATGCCGAAACTAACAAGCCCCTACAGTCATCTTTTTTCAAAAACTTCATAGGTATTCTTGCCTGTTCATTTCTCCCTATGAACTTAGAATGATTTTGCCAATGAATTTTTGTTGAATGAATAATGTACCTGGTCAAATATGTCCTTTTCCTAGATTCTTTCTAAAAGAGGAGACTCCTCTTCTAAGGGACTCATATTTTTTAAGTAACAGTCACTCCAGACAGGCAGATCTTCAAAGTATTATTGAAAAATGCCCCACGTATTTTAATAGCTGGGTATCTTCCCACCCAGATATTAAACAACCCATGTTCATTCCTACCTAGATCATTTCCCCATAACATTTGCCCTCCATGGTGTACCATGTTTTCCCAACTTTCTGCACTGCTCATATTATTTTCCCCACATTGAATGTTTGGAATTAACAACCCCAGTCTTCTCCCACTTTCACTTCTTCAAATCACCCCTTTCTTTAAAGCCCAATTCAAGTTTCAAATGCTCCACAATTATCCTGGTCAATGGCAGCCATCTTTCAGTCTGAATGTATTCTGTATTGCTTTATAATGTTAGGAATCTTCTTGTGATTTTATGTCTAGCATAAAAAGCATGGCTCTATCGCAAGGCTTACTGAGAGTTATGAGTTGTCATGTGGACAGCAGCTCGTTCCATAGGTGGTGATGGAAGGGGTGGAATGAACAGACCAACTGTGTAATGAGCATGACCAGCCAGCAAACGGTCCAAATTATCAACAATAAAGGGAGCTGCCAACCTGACTCTGATTCCAGCCAGCATCCATCTCCAGGGAGCCTTGATTCAAGGAAGGAGATGCTCAGGCTCGTGGGCATTCAGAAAGTAAACATCAAGGGTAGTGTCTATTCTGTGTCAGGCATTGCACTAGAAGTGAGTTAGGGAAGACAACTCTGTGCCCTCATTGGCTTATAAGTCTAATGGGGGAGGACAAAAGGAAATGGTCAGAAGTCCATGATTGTGGTCATGGGCTTAAAGCCTAAGGAGGACTTTCTGAGTCAAGGGAGAGATCTAGGAGAGGGCTTGGAGCAGGGCTTCTCAACTGGGGGTGATTTTGTCCACCAGGGGACATTTGGGCAATGTCTGGAGACACTTTCAATTGTCAAGACTGGGAGGAGGGGGCTGCTAATGGCATCTCGTGAGTAGAAGCCAGGGAAGCTGCTAAACTTCCTACAATGCACAGGACAGCCCCCCCAAAAAGAATTATTTGGCCCAAAATGTCAATTATGCTGAATTTGAGAAACCCTGCTTCAGAGGAAGGTCAAAGAGGCGAGGGCATTAAGCTTTTTGCTGACTGGGCTGGTGTTTGAGGCTGGACTCCAGTAATAATAGAAACAGGAACAAATGAAACAAAACAAACAAGAAAAACCTTGGAACTAGGGCAGAGGGCCAATTGGATGTACAAGCTACGAGCAGTGGTAGAAAGGGAGGGTGTGTCTCAGTGCTAATGTAGTCTTGTGCAGCTGCCACTGAGGGTAGCTCGGCCATAGCAGATGACTCCCAGACCCTCTCAGGGAAAGGAATGCCTGTGAACCTGTCATGGATTCAGAATGAACCTATAGGTGGTGGTTACTATTGGCTGAGTGAGGGATGTCAGTAAGACTGAAAATGGCCTTTCAGTATTTCCTACATAATTCAAGGATGAGGACCAGTTCCTGTGAATATTTCTATCCCTCATAATGCTTAGCCCAGTGTTCTATACTTGTTCAATTAGAGCTTATTAATTGACTGATTGACTGATGATTTCCTTAATTGGTCTTGCCATTCACATCCATCTGTGGTCAGCATGGCCTGGACAATTTGGATATGTTCCAGTGTGTTGAGGAATTAAATCTCCTAGTGGGGACCCTGGCAATCCTATCACTACTGGACTTGGATTCAGCTCTGCATTTAAATAGACCTAAAACAAGCACACTCCATCCCTGTGGGCAGCAAGGAGCATAATCTGCTTACTTATGGCTAGGCCCCCAGGAGAAATCAAAATGATAGACAATAACTTCAGTGATGAATTACAGAACAGCTTCATTTAGCTTACCCCACCTAGACAAAGCATCCCAGCAGCCTCTGGAGAAATTAGAGCACCTTAATTTGAATTAGCGAATAATTTCCAATCAGCTGTTTTACATATCGAGCTGCCACTTCTTCCCTCCCTAGGCTATCTCTTCTCCCACACCTGCCTGAATCTGGCTCTGGAGGCTGAATATTGAAGCTAAATATTCTGGAAATTAAATATTGAAGGAGAAATCAGTGGACGTGTGTCATTTTCTTACCTTCCCAATAGATGCCAACCTTGTCTCTTTCTAGAGAGCCTTGATTTTTGCTTGTTTTCAAATCTGCAGTGTTAGTTTATGGAGGAAGTGGTTACCTTCTCCATAAAGTTACATGATAACAGAGGACACTAAAAGTCAGAAAGACTTTATACAATCCAAAGAAAATTATTCTGTACTGGTAGGACTTTAGGTACCCCAAAGGCAACTGTGGACAGAGAAAGCCTCTGAATGCTCCTAAAAATTACATCATATTTACAAATAAATAATAGTACCATTGCTTGGCCATTAACATACTGTGGGACCTTGGCCAAAATCTTCCATTTTTTATATCTCTGTTTCTCCCTTCCTGATGATACTTGCTTTCCATGACCAATCCATACTGGCAAGGAGATCATCAAACACAGTGGGCCACAGCAGTCTCTCTCTTTCAAAGCAGTTGTCACAGTTGCACACATGGTGACACTGAATTCCTGGAGCAGTGCCCCGGAGGGCTCTGAATTAGCCCCAGATGAAGTGGAGAGCAATACTGCTGTGATGACGTCTCTTATAACATGTTTGGAAAGATGTACAGGTAACCTAGTATTGTGATAGAAAATAGCCAAATTAGTTTTTCGAGCTCAGATCAAGACTTCTGACAACCCCTCGCATCTTAGTAAAACTTAGGTTTCCCATATAGGAGGAGAAGTTTCCAGTGAAGTTATGACTAACCGCATTGGGACTCTGTTCTGTGAGGTAAAAACAAACAAAGGCGGAGAGCTTTTTCTCATCCTAGAGTATGCAGAAAAAAGCAACAGCTATTTTCACTTTCTTTCTGAACACTTGGATTGAGGTAAAACCATCAACTATCCAGGTGTATTGTTCCTGGAAAGAAAAAGCAAGCACAGGTATATAGAAGAGGAAGTGCCTGCTTGCACAGCAGGGTTAGAGACCGTTTCACCATTTTACCTGGTTGTGGGATGCTGAAGAAGTAGAACTTCTCTAGACATACTAAGAATAACAGGACATTACAGCTGTTTCTGTGGTAAATAGCCAACACACATTAACAGCTTACAATGGCAAAGGTTTATTTCTTGTTCACACCCTATGTCCGTTCTGGGTTTGCAGGCATACTGCTTGTCGTACCCACTCCAGGCTCCAAAGTTGTTTATTGCTACGTCAGAGACAAAAGTAAATACAACAAAACATACTGGCTCCAAAAGTGACACAGAACACCTGTACGCAGCTTTCATTGGAAA
>NW_007754744.1:2296-7840 GCF_000696425.1 Galeopterus variegatus | reverse complement strand
CCGGACCACAAGCTTTCACTACAGTTCTTACCCTCTTACAATTCATAATGGAAATCAAACTAAATGTCAGTTTGGCATTTACATACATGTGAACATGGGAATTGGGAATGCAGGTGGAGTTCTGGTGAAAAAGTAGGGACATGTTTGTAAATTCAGTTTTTAGCCCATTCTAAGTGTACCTTTGGAGAAATCCTTCCTTTTTCAGTGTGGAGATAGAGTTAATAAAGTAATATCCCTTCCTCTCTCTCAGTGCTGTTGATCACCCTCATTATCCATTTTCTGAAGAATACTGACCACTGGTTATAGAACTTTACTACCAGAATTTCATTTTTCTAAGTGTTGTGGTGAGGATGCTGTTTTTGGCACAGGAGGGTAAGAAGCAGTGTCAGTAGTTTCAGGTTATTTGTCCTTCATTTTTTCATTTTATGAAATAATAAAGACTTCAAAATACAAATGCTTTCTCCCCTCATTATTAAAATATTACATACAAATTACAGAAAGTTTAGAAAATAAATTGAAAAAGATAGAGATTGGTTAGAGTGTGGTGTTGGTAACACCAAGTTCAAGGGTTTAGATCCCCATACTGGCCAGCCAACAAAATTACAGCTAGGTAGAAAAAAATAAGTTTTATTGGTGTACAGTTGCATGTTATCAAACAACTTGAAGAGAGGAGATCAAATATTCATATCACAAAGAAATGATTAAGTTTTATTCTGATGAATATGCTAGTTACTCTGATTAGATTATCATACATTGTATACATGTATTGAAATATAAATGTGTACCCCATAAATATAAGCAATCAATATTTTCAATAAAAAATTAATTTAAAAATAAATAAAAAGGAAAAAGTGAAAAAAAAAGAAAACCTATAACTCTTCCACTCAGAAATAACATATGCTCATACTTTTTATGATTTTTATATACAAATGTTTGTTTGTTTTTATGTGTGTGTTTATATTTTCAAACTTGAAATCATCTTCAACATACAGATTGTATCATTATTTTACTTAACATAACTATTTTTTCAAACTTTTAAACATTATTAAAACTTTCAGTATTATATTTTGCATCTTGTACTCCAGTGTATCTTATTACTTTATTTAGTCTCCCGATCATCTACCCACTGTTTGAGATTTTGATTAGATCTTGTATATTGTGCCATACATTCATTTATTCATCCAGCAAATCTTTACTGAATATCTTTTGCATGCCAATTACAAAATAGGCAAAAAACAAAATGAAATGAAAATGAAAAATGTCTCTATTGTATAGTCTGGAGGAGGAAGTAGACTATGAATTAAATAAGTAAGAAGTGTTTGGTTGTTGGAAATTCTACCTGGAGCAGGTGAAGCACTTCACCTACTTCTCTAGCTGATGCTAGCCCCACCTGGCTGGCTCTGGGACACAGCTCACTTTGTGCTGTAGTGTAAATAAAGCTGTCCCCACCCACCCCACTCCCAAAAAAAGAAAATTGGTAAGTGGCTGTTGGAAGATCAATCTGCATGCTCTCTCACCTTCCTGCACATTTGATGAACAGGGGCACTGAGGGCCCTTCATTCCACACTATTTTTCCAAGAAGTTTCTACACAAGCAGCCTCAATATATGGAGATAGTAGCTCCCTCCAAAGAATTGGAAGATGTGCTTATCATCCAGTAATAGAAAGAAAGCATCTCCCTGTAGTCCAATGGCAGCCATGCATACTGCCTGTTATAAAGGAGTTGAGTTCCCTGAACTCAAAGTTTTCTTCAGGAACTCAACCCACTGCATATGCAAGTACCACTTGGGCCCTTTTCTTCACCCTTTGGATATTGGCACTCAAGGAAGCACACAAGAATGCTGTTACTTTGGCTATGGGTACTGTTATGAGTTGTAAACTATCCTTTTTTCATGACCTGAAAGTCTCATGACTTCTACTGGCATCCATGGGTTGTTAATGTAATTGCACACACCCCTCTGTTTTTGGCCGGTAGCTGTTGTGAGGCTTTTCCAGTGTGTGGCACAACTTGAGATAGTTTAAAGACTTTTCTTGTCCTGTAATGCTCCTTGTGGTGTACTCAGCACTTTTTACAGAGGTGGCAAGTTTGGAATTCTTTCTCTATTGATGCAAACTCCTGCACTAGGAATTAAGATACCAAGTATGCTTTGGCCAATGTTACTAGAACCTGCTAACATTAATCTTTTAAGTCAGATCAGTGGAGTAGCAGGGAGAGGACCAATATGGTTTTGTGTAGGGACAACAGAATTACAGGCTGTCCCAACAGGCAAAGGCTTCTAGTTGTCAGCTGTTGAGGTTTCTGTGAGCACAACCTCAAAGTGGTGGATCTTCTTTTATCCCACAAAAGAAAATATAACCTGGAGGGGCACAAGTGATTCCTCCCAGAGGATGTTCATTAATGGTCTCATTAACAGGAAAAATGGGGGGGTGCACTAATTCAAGCCAGAGATCTCACCTCTTACACACCTACCAAAACCCATTGATGTGACATGGGGCAAAATAGACATGCTGGCAGAGCAGGGACTTGCCTTTTTTTTAGTGAAGCATTTCTCAATCCAACATAGAATAGAAAAATGGGGGCCTGAGATTAACTTTTTCCAAATGGATACAATAGTTAATAATTTTAAACAAGGTGCACACATGGCAGTTTTGTGAGTGATCTATATATGGAAACCCAGGGTGGGACAGTGCAAATTTGTAGTAACATTAGAAAAGCGGGAAAAATCAGCAAAAGGAACCAAAAGTGGCTGGTATTGATAATGGATGGATTGAAGGATCATGTGACAGATTCAGCAACCAGTTAAGTTTTCTCTGTTGTCCACACTTGAGGATAGTTTAACTAGAGAATTGTCTTTCCAAGCTAAAGATAGCGCAAAAAGGAGAGAGTAGAGGTAGATTGGAGAACCTTAAGAGTTAAACCAAGCAATGATTTTTACAGTCGGATAGAGGCCAAAAGGAGCAAGTATTCCCCAAATTAGAAACAAGAATACAAAAATTTCAGAAATGTATTTCATGAATTTCCTACAGGCTAAGTCTGGCATCTTGGGAAGAAAGAGCCTATGTAGATTCTGTCTGCTTCTTGTCCTAGAGGGAAGTGTGGGATGACAGGCTGGGAATCTCCTTCAGCTGAGGATCTCCAGTGATGAAGTAAATCCAATCAGGTGAGTTGCCTTTTTTTAAATGAGAGATATAAATGCATGTGTCCATACCTTTAAGTTTAGATGCACAAGAATTGTTTACGAACACCTTATATAATCTTTTCCAGTGTTGTTGAAAGAAAATCTTTATTTGATGGCACTTCTGATGAACAAAATATCCAGGCTAGGGACCACAGTATTTAATGTCTTAATCTGCTAGGATAGCTTTGGGTGAGGAGCCTTGTAACACCGCAGCAGTATTGAAAACTATCAACTTTAAAGTTAGTTCGTAAGCTCCATCTAAGTGCATGGGTCTTCCTGTTATTATTTCAAAAGTATAAAGCTAATGTTTCACAAACGGGGTAGAGTGAAAGTTGGTCAATACCTTTCAGTGAACCTTCTTCCAGGAAATGTTAGAGATTTCTGTCAGTTTTGCCAGTTGGGTCTTTATTATCTCATTTACACATGTTACTAGTTTAGAGGACTGAAGAATAATATGCACAATGGAAATGCTAGAATATTTATCATATATTGCAAATGGATCAACTTATCTTATCAGTAAAATGGGTTCTGTGGTCACTCTGGAGCTCAGAATGAACTCTCCAGAAAAGGATAAACCTTTGAAAGAACAAGGGAGGAATGTTCTCTTCTATTGTAAATAGAGCTGTGATGAACATGGGAGTGCAGGTATCTCTTTGACATGATATTTCTATTCCTTTGGGTATATACCCAGCAGCATGAAAGCTGGATCCTATGGCAGTTCTATCTATAGAGAAACATCAATACTGTTTTCCATAAAGGCTGCACTAATTTACATTCCCACCAACAGCAGGGGAGGGTTCCCTTTCTCTGCACCCTCACCAGCATTTCTTATTCCCTGTCTTTTTGATAATGGCCAGTCTAACTGGGGTGAGATGATTTCTCAATGTGGTTTTGAGTTGTATTTCCCTGATGCTTAGTGATGTTGAACATTTTTTCATGTGTCTGTTGGCCATTTGTATGTCTTCCTTTGAGAAATGACTGTTCAGCTGCTTTGCCCATTTTTTAATCTGGTTACTTATTTTTTTAATGTTAAGTTGTTTGAGTTCCTTGTTAGTCTGGATATTAAACCCTTGTTGGATGCATAGTTTGCAAATATTTTCTACCATCTGTGGGTTGTGTAGACTAGTAGTTACGAAGTACTTTTTAAAGACTTTGAGTAGTTTACGGTTTTTCTTTGAAAACATCCAATAACATCTAGTAGACACTATTTATAGGGCTTTGCTACTTCTTTCTTTATAATGATATAAAATTCTTCCAATAAAAACTACCTATGCCTGTTCTAACATTTGCTCCAGATACATCTCATTTTGAGTATCATATTCTGAACAGAGACAGAAAGCACTGTTTGTAATAAGATCCAAATCAGACCAATTAATAAAATAGCATCATAGTACTGGATTTGGGGTAGGAGAGAGTTGAAAGTTTGAATGCCTTATTTCTCATGTAAATATCCAGTTTTCCCACAGGATTTTGTTGAAAGGACCTTTTTTTTAATTGACCAGTCTTGGCACCGTTGTTGAATATACTTTGACCATATATGCAAAGATTTATTTCTAGGCTTTTTATTTTATTCCATTGACCCATATTTTTGTCTTTATGTCAGTACCATAGCGTTTTGATTACTGTAGTTTGTAGTCAATTTGAAATCTAAAAGTGTGAGAACTCCAACTTTGTTCTGTTTTTATTCTTCTTTTTCAAAATTTATTTCTTCTTTTTCAAGATAGTTTTGGCTTTTCAGGCTCCCTTGAGATTTCATATGAACTTTAAGGTGGGTTTTTCTATTTTTGCAAAAAAACATCATTGGGAGATTTATAAGGATTGCATTGAATCTGTAGGTCACTGTGGATAGTACTGACATCTTAATGTTATGGAAGCGAACTGGACCAAGAAGCGATCAGCAGTCAGAGGATTGGATAGTCAGATATTTTATTATGCTGGCAGACCCAGACAAGCTAATGCTTGGAAATCTGGACCCTGATCTCAGGTCTTACAAAGCTTTTATAGGTGACACGTTTACAAAGCTAGCATAGCAGTAAGTTTCATTTGTCAGAATTCACATGGTCTAGGCAGATAAACGAGCTCGGTTACAGAAGCCAAAAATACAAGTAGTGATTAGAGGCCAGACTAGTGTAACAAGCAAATATTTTTTCAAAAACAAAATATTACTTCAAGAACAAAACAGGCTTATGAGAAAATTGTTTTGGCATTTTTCCCAACATTAATATTGTTTTTCAATCATAAATACACTTGTCTTCTCATTTATTTGTGTCATCTTTAATTACTCTAAGCAATATTTTGTAGTTTTAATTGTATAGATCTTTTACCTCTTTGGTTAAGTTTACTTATAAATGTTGCATTCTTTATTC
>NW_007754744.1:893-1705 GCF_000696425.1 Galeopterus variegatus | reverse complement strand
TCTTCTCATTTATTTGTGTCATCTTTAATTACTCTAAGCAATATTTTGTAGTTTTAATTGTTTAGATCTTTTACCTCTTTGGTTAAGTTTACTTATAAATGTTGCATTCTTTTTTCTTGAAATTATAAGCAGAATTGTTTTTTAATTTCCCTCTCAAATTGTTTATTGTTAGTGTATAGAAATGCAAATGGTTATCCGTGTGTCTTTTTTTATGTAGCAACTGTACTAAATTTATTTCTTAGTTAAAATAAATTATCACCACCTCTTTAGGGTTTTCTACACATAAGATCATGTCAGCTATGAACAGAGATAATTTTACTTTTTTCCAATTTGGATACATTTTATCTCTTTTTCTTGCCCCATCACTCTAGCTAGTACTTTCAATACTGTGTTAATGGGAGTGGTAAAAGCAGGCATTCTTGTTTTGTTATTGATCCAAGGGGAAAAGCCCTTCACCATTTTACCAGATTGATGAAATCATGAGTGTTGACAGTGGTCCAATAAGTGTCTTTTAACTAGAGTGATTAGGTCCTCATATAATCTATTTTAAAAGGTAGGTTTAAAAATGCATGACTTTGATGATTTTGAAGACTGTGTCTACCATACCAGAATATTGTTTAAAGGCTTTTTCAAAATGTTGGAATTAATCAAGGGCAGGTTCATCTGGCTTTTTTTTTTTTACATTGTTGGATCTTACTCCAATCAATAATTCCTGTAAGTGATCGCTTTTTCTAGTCAGGTTAAGTCTAGTGTTAAGGAGGCTACATTTTGGCTTATGGCTAGGTTGAGGAAGGGTATTATGTGATGTGTTG
>NW_007754744.1:0-736 GCF_000696425.1 Galeopterus variegatus | reverse complement strand
GTTTAGTGAGTTTAGGCATAGTTCTACAGCTATGGTGAAACCTAGGATGGTAATGAGAAGGGTGGAGAGTTTGAAATGGAGGGGTATGGTTATTTGAGGGGTGCTTATGGGGGTGATGCTATTAGAGATAATGGAGCCAGCGAAAATGCTGCAGATTGTTAGGCCTTTGATTGAGTTGATTAGGTTAGGGTTGTTCTTGTTGATGTTTACCGGGGTTTGGAAGTGGGGTTGTCCTAGCAGTGCAAAGAAGATAATTCGGGTGCTGTAGGCATTTGTTAGGGTGGTGGCAATGAGTATGATTATGAGGGCTCAGGCATTGGTATACAATGTATTTGTAGTTTCGATAATTAGGTCTTCAGAGTAGAAGCCTGTTAGGAATGGTATGCCCATGAGTGCAAGGCTTATGATGGCTAAGGAGGCTGATGTAAGGGGTATGGTCTTGTGCAGGCCTCCTATTTTTCGGATACCCTGCTCATTGTTTAGGTTGTGGATGATGGAACCGGAGCATATAAGTAGCATAGCTTTGAAAAATGCATGTGTGCAGATGTGAAGGAATGCTAGGTGTGGTCAGTTGATGCCGATTGTTACTATTATTAGGCCCCATTGGCTTGAGGTGGAAAATGCAATGATTTTTTATGTCATTTTGTGTTAAAGTGAAGATGGCTGTGAATAGTGTGGTGATGGTGCCTAGACATAGTGCTAGTGTTTGGGCTGTTTTATTATTTTCTATTAGGGG
>NW_007754743.1:0-7840 GCF_000696425.1 Galeopterus variegatus | reverse complement strand
TCAGTCGAGAGATTAAAGGATAAGATCCCTGAAGACATTTAGTCACTTAACATGATGAAGAACAGATTACATCCCAGCTTACTTTCCAAAGGTAAGATTTTATTTCTTGCTTGAGAGTGACTTATCACAGTCAGAATTAATTCTACGTCCCTGTCACTGCAGTGGGTGACTGATCTACTTTGATTATGGTGCTTAGTTTAGAGCCCTATTGTTCTTAAGACATCCTATTACCCAGAAAATGCTCAGGACAAGCAATTCAGGTGAAATGACTTTCCAGAAAATGAATCTAGAATATAAGGAGAAGGGGACCTCGAAATGTTAATTATGAAGGAACTCAAGACAAAACACTAGATGGAAAAACCTGAAATTAGAGACTGAGCCTTAAAACATTATCTCATCCAATCCTTTATTTTACAGAAGAAAAAAGCAGTCCCGATAATGTCACAGAGCTAATTATGGGCAGAGCTAGTTTTCACACCAGAGCTTTCTTACTTAAGAAAACTTCCCTATGCTTTCTAAGTGTCTTAATTTTTGCAAAGGCCTGGAACTTACACATAAGAGAGGCAACAGCGGGCCTACCTGTCTGCCACACATGCGCACTGCAACGCTGGCTGACATCATACAATACCTCTTGGACAAGGCAAAAACCAGAAATACCACGGATCAACAAAAACTAAAATATATTGGTAATTTTACAGCAGACTCTGTTTCACTGCACATGATTTTTGGGAAAAGTTTGATGCATGAATGGCATATGCAGCAACAAATTATTAGCAAGATTATCTGATTCATTACTGGCTGCTGGATTAGCAGAGTTCTCAGACTTGGCATAACAGGAACCGGTATGTATACTAGGTTGGGCCCATTAACTACTACATGTTCCTTTCCTTCCTTTAAAAAAGCAAAACTTCCTGATAATACAAAGTGCCCACATATCCACATGGGGGCTTAGCCATTACGTCCCTCAACAGAGAGGTGATAGTCTCTAGAAGAAACCCAAGACAAACCAAACCCCCAAACCAACAAAACACCGAATAGAGAAAGCATGGCCTCCATGCTCCCTGTTGGTCTGGGTTTGAAGGAGGCACTTGCTCCCAGCCAGGGGGAGAAGAGGCAAGCAGTACAGGCGGCCCGCACAGTCAGGAGCAGAGTACAGCGATGGCTGGGATCACATAAGCTGCTTGCCAAATGCTGCCAACTTGGTCAGAGTCCTGGCTGGTAGCTGTGTCTCAGGGTGGGGCCAAGACTGATGGGAACACTGGGCACGCCCTGAAACACATGGTTCTGGACAGACCCGTCCACAATAACATTACTTCTCTGCCCCAGAGGCTGCCAACTAAATTTTATTCATATTCTTCCTAATACTTGCTATTTGTCCAACAGAATTAACCTTTTTAAAGCACAGTAATTCTTTTAACATTTTAATTCACAAGAAGCAAGATGAAGAATTTAGATAGACTGTATTGCTCCAATAGGATTAATTTACATATCCAACTGCTTTAAATATATGGAACCTATCTAGAGTTGGTGGTATATTAAAGTACTACTTTTACATTATTTCGAACTGAATGCTGCTTTACATGTTCCTTGGGAAAAACATCCTAGAAGGCAGCAATGAATAAGCCTTGATGAAACCTGGAAAAGAAAATTGTAACCTTTCTCTCTTGTATAATTTCCAAATATCCTTAAGCAGCAGTTCCCCCACTCCCTAGTTCTCGGGTCAGAGTTCAGTTCCTGTCTCACAGGTATCAGCCCACTTGGTGAGATCCTCAATCTGCTGTTCCGAAAGAGACATACCAGTTTCTCCATTTTCATTAACTTGACATCCTGTTGGTGCAGTTTCTCATTCTTGATCTCTAACACAGCTTTCAGGCTTTCTAATTCTTGCTCCAGGTACATGATCTGAGGGTTTTTCTGGAAAGGACACAGCACACTATCACTCTGACTTACTTCACACAATCACATAGTCCAAATTCGTAAATAAAGGATTTTTCTTTAGGTTTAGACATTAGACAATCAAGTGGCAAATGACTTCTATCTTCTTCTAACAGTTTCAAACAAAGAGGTGAAAAAGAAGAGTTAAGATCACATTAATCTCAAAGACTTCAGTCATAATATTGAGAACAAATATTTTCCTCATTTATCAGTTAACATAATATAGAAAAATACTGGTTGCATCATATACGCAATTAAGAACAAGACAAAACCTGTGCTTACAATATGGAACAGAATTATGGCTGGAGATTGGGCAATCTAAGTCCTTTACTGGTTTTTGGAGGGAGAAAAAGGAACATCAATTCTCTCTAACGAAAGTCAGTAAGTGATCAGGAACAGAAAGCAGTACATTTTCAGAGCTCTCTGGAACACAACAGAAATAACAGTAATGTGCTTTGGATTTTCTGTATGATGAGACTCTGTTGGCTTGGCCGTACTTCTAGAGCACCCATGACACTGTCATTTTACATTGTGACATGCCATCATCTACATGGCATATAGCACATACTCTCCTAAAATTCTTCCCCAAAACAAACACCACATCTTCTGAGAACACAGCTGCAGCGTTCATCCCCCCGCCCCCGCCCCACTCCTGGCTTTACTGATGAAATTCAACTGAGCTCACATCTAAGATTTCTGATACAAACTAACAGCATAAGATCTACTGAACAGATGTTTGACGAAAGAATTTCTTAGATAAGATTCAGTGGTGTAGATCATGAAAACTATCCTCCAGGGCAGTGGTTTCCATTCTGGATCAATCCATGGGAAGAATCAGGGTATGGTTGTTTGGGGATTACTGAATCCAAACCCCTTACTTCGCAAAAGGAGAAAATGAGTTCCATTAGTCAAGTGACCTGCTCAGGAAAAGTACCAGAGCCAGGAAAGGTCACAGCAGGAACTGACACTCAGACCTCTGACTCCAGGCTCTTTCAAAAATTTCATAAGTTTTATATACTGATATTATTTCACATATGATTTTTTACCCTGAAAATAGCAAATCCTATCTCATTTTTGTTAGAAGGAAAGAGCGTTAGTTAGTCTGTCAATTTTTACACTAGAGCACGTAGAGCCTCGTACGCTCTGCACCTTTTCCTGCTTCTCCGCTGGCCTGCCGCTTTCTCCCCGACTCCACTCACGCGTGCTCCCCTTTTCCACAATCTCGGCACGCTGAGACGGGGGTGGCACTGGAGATCACTGCTTCCCTCACTTTCCTCCGCTTTTCCAAAGCGGTTGCAGTGGAACCTCCTTTGCAAACCAGGCAGCTCTTTAAAACCTGTTCTCTGAACCATTAGTAAGGTTTACACCCTGCCTATATGTCTAGATTTCTTTTGAAATCATCGACTTTTCCTAAATATCTTCCAGTATAAATAGCTTTGATGTTTCCTTGAATATGATCCCATCTAATTTTATCAAACGTCTAGAGGGTCTCCCAAGGAGATCATCGGCAAAAGGTCTCACTGTGAGAGCCACACATGTACTTGGCAAACTGGCAACAGATTTTCAGCGAAAAAGCTTTGCTTCGGCAGTGCCAGAGCACAAATATATGGAATATGGAATGAAAACAGTGGTACATAAGACAGGAGCAACAAGAAAAAGATACACGTTGCAGGAGAAAGTTGAGTTTACAAGAGAAATTTGTATGTTTCAAAAGTGATGTTTATCCATACAATGAAATATTATTCATCCATTTACTGACACATTATAACATGGATGAGCCTTGGAAACATGCTAAGTGAAAGAAGGCAGTCACAAAAGGCCACATATTGTATGATCCCATGTATGTGAAACGTTCAGGATAAGCACGTCCATAGAGACAGAAAACAGATTGGTGTTGCCCAGTACTGGGAGTTTGGGAGGAAACGGGGAGTGGCTGCTGATGGGTACAGGGTTCTTTCGGGGGTAATAAAAATGTTCTGGAATTACAGGTGACCAACGCATAACTATGAATACTGTATACTAAAATGCACTGAATTGTACGTTTTAAGAGGGTGAACTTTATGGTATGTAAATTATATCTCAATACAGTGGTTATTTAAAAAAAAAAAAGGTAAGGTCTTCATATAAAACCCTGATCTTTTTTTTTTTTTGTCTTTTTCCGTGTCCGGCAACGGATCGCAACCCTCAGTGTTGCCCCCATACCGGACCGGGGACCGGCAACGGGATCGCAACCCTCGGTTTCCCGCGCCTCGCTCAGCCAGTGAGCGGGAACCGGTCTGTATGTGGGATCTGAACCCTCGGGCGGGAGCGCTGCCGCGCTTCCCAAGCGGCGCACTATCCAGTACGCCACCGGGCCGGCCCTAAAACCCTGATCTTAATCGACAGTTTTCTTGTTTCCAGAAATATATTAGAATTCATTCGTAAGTCAGTTTTCAGGATGTAAAAAAAGATGCCAGTAAACAAAGAATCTGTTTTACACAGTTTTCAAAGCACACAGCAAGACATGAAAGGGACTCCAAACCTGCATTATTTCTCTGGCTGCTGAACACTTAACTGGCTCTAAAGGGCAACTGAGCAGAAGAATTCAGTACTGACAGAGGAGCACACACAACTTACTAAGTTTGCTTTCTCTCTTGATATTCTTTTTTGTTCTTCTGATTTCAGCTGTTCATTTAAATCATCATTTTCACTCTTCAGATCATTGATTTGTTTCTAAACACAATGAAAGGTGGAATGTAAGTTACCCAACAGACACCAGCAATGTAGCCTACGTACAACCACGAAACATACCCAAACCACACAACATCAAGACTGATGACTTTGGGGAAAGGAAGGGGCACTGATATTCACCTACCTCTAAGGATTCCTGCTTCTTATTAAGCAAGTCTTCAAGTGCTTTCTTTTCAATTTCATGGCTTTTCCTGATTTCTGAAAAGAAGGGGTATTTTTTGAGGCAATCACATTCTATGAGATGACTATACTGTATAATTGTTAAAGCCCCTAGATGTAGGAGTTAATCATGAAGCAATGTGACTGTGTTACTTTACACTTATGTGATGCTTTTGTATAAATTAAGCCATCTGCTCCCACAATAGCCTTAAGAAGTGGGTGGGGCAGATATTCCCATTTTATGACTGAGAGCCTCGAGGCCCAAAGAGGCCAGGAGACCTCGGGAAACACACAGGGTCCATCTCAGGGTGGGGTCTCGAGACACTGGCCTCCGCCCCCTGCCTGGAGCCTCTGCGCTCTTTTCGATTTGCTCTTCATGAGCCAGACAGAAGTCTATAGTGAAACTCTCATCTGTAGCAGGAAGGTGGAAAAACGGTGTTTACTAAATGTCCAACACGAGCCAGCCACTTTTATATATCGTCATCTCCGACTTCACACAGCTCTATTTTTCTGATGAGAAAAGTCCCTGTAAAGGTCACACAGCCAGTTCTCACCACTCGCCCACACACGATTCTGTTAAGATGCAACTGGTTTAGTATAAAGACTTCGGCTACACTGCCCATTATGTTCTGAAAGAAAGGGCCTCTGATTCTTTTCCTTCTACTTCAACCCTTCCAATATGATTGCTGAAATCATAAAAGATTCCTCATTCAAGTGCCACCTACATCTCCCAGCAGTGTTGGTGTGCAAGAGTGCTTAGTGGGGATCCTTTGCTGTGGCCAGGACATAAACTGACACTTCCCAGGGACCTCAGCCGGCAACTCCCACCACCAGCACCTCCTCCACCAAAAAGGCCTTTCAAATCTTTAAAAGTTCATCCTATTTCCTAAAAGGCTGGCATTTATAGCAAACTATTATTTGCATCGTTAGGGTGAAAAGGCATCTGTTAACAATGAACAATGCAAAAAGCAACCAAGAACACTCCACACTGAATACCACAGGGCGTTCTCTGGAAGGGAAAGTTCTGAGTCATTTCCGCTTGAAAACGATCCCGCAGTCCCATCAGATCTTATTCTGTGTAAATAGAGAAAAGCAGCCTTGCCTGTAAGGGAGGCTTCATAGGCCTTCTGCAGCAATTCTATTTTTTCCGAGTGGCTAGCTTCAATTTCCAACTTAGTGGTTTCATGGGCAGCATGTAAGTTGTCAAACTGTAAGAAACAAACAGAAACAATAGTTTACCAGTAAAACCCAAAGTCGTCAGTTGAATAAACAAGCAGTAACATTAGGAGACTACACATCAGCTTGCATTTATGTTTAAGGGCTCCCTGACACACACCAAGAACACGGAAAGAACAACCCACCCTGGCTTTGCTTCTCCCAACTCTCCACGCTGTCCCCTCAGGAACACAGACACACAAGCTCTCTGGGGTTCACTGATGGGAACGGCTGAGTCCATCACAAAAGTGAGGATGTTTCACAGTATCAGGGCCACATAAGCTCCACACCTGTCATTTGACCACTATGTGTTCAGCCCCTAGCACATGCCTGGAACAGAGTAGGCACTCTGTAAATATTTGCTAAATGAAAAACTGAGTTAATAAGGTAGCAGGGAAATTAAAAGAGGTTTACAATATACTACTAAGTGGGGGGGGGGAAGGGTTTAAAACAAGTGCCATTTAAAAAAAAAGAAGAAAAGCAAACTAATGTCTATCAGTGAAACACCAGGATGCTTATGTAAGGGTTACTTCTGGATTGTGGGATAAAGGGTTGTTTTTAATTTTATCTTTTCCTTCTTTTTTTCTTCCCATCCTTCACTCAACTAATGTATATTGCTTTGATCATAAAAAAAAAATTGTTAAAAAATTTTTTTCTCCTATTAAACCAAAAAACAAAGACAAACTCATCCAAGGAAGTGAACGACAATCAGAATTCAAGTGAACAGCCGTAACCAGGGGCGTGTTCTGGTTCCAAAACCACAGACCTGCTCTTGCAACTGAGTTTTATACTTCTCCGCTTCTTCGATGTAAGTGCTCTGGAGCTTTTCAAATTCCCTGGTGTAAAATTCTTTAAGCTGATTCTCTCGTTCTATTTTATCGGCCCGGTGCTGCTGGACAAATCCTTCGTAAGCTATTTGTAACTCGTTCCTGGCTTTCTCTAATTTCTCACAGGTGGATGAAGCAGTAACTACAAAGAGGTGAAAAAGAAAAGGGAAGATGTCATTTTAATTTGTTCAATGTCCAAATTTATAATATTTTCAGACAAGCTGTGATGACTTTGGAAGTATAAACATGATCATATCTCAGTTTTCAGGTGATCAGATTTTCAAGCGTAAATACTAGTATAGAAATGAACTGTAGAAAGAAATCAGAGGAAATTATCTCTGGCAGCAATAAAAAACACCCCAAAAAACTGACTCCTAAGCAGTAAGAGAAGTACTTGAGAAGAGCCAGGCTCCCAAGTGGAGAACCTCTTTTGGCGTGGTGACCAGTCAGTGCAGTGACCACAAAGAGAGTGACCACAAACCTCAAAAACCTGACTGGCTGAGACATCTCAAAGGACAAGTTAGTCCACTCACCGCCAGCCAGTACAGAGAAACTTAGACACAGAGGGAGCAGGAAAAGGTCAGAGGAAGAAACAAAGGGACTTTAAGCTTGTACTTTATTTGACCTGGTTTCAACTTGTTATTTCAAAAATACAGTAATACAAACCAAATATTAGAACCTATTAAACACAAATCTCTAGAGCATAAAAATTTTAGGGGGGGAAAAAACACATTTTAAAAGCTCTGATATAACATGAATATATTGAAAGGTAAACATGTTTTTAAAAGACCAAAATAATTTGATAAACATAACTTAAAATCAGAGCATCCTACCTCTTCCCCACAACTACCAAAACCAGAATTATGGAAAGTATAATATACTGCAGAACACATACACAGATATGTATGCACACTAAAATAAATCCTAGAAGATCTGAAATTTCTCAGGAAGTTTGACTTTGGACTTTTCTGGGC
>NW_007754742.1:0-7840 GCF_000696425.1 Galeopterus variegatus | reverse complement strand
TGGTGTCGCCTGCACTGCACTCAGCCAGTGAGCGCACCGGCCATTCCTATATAGGATCCGAACCCACGGTGGGAGCATCGCTGCGCTCTCAGCGCCGCACTCTCCCGAGTGCGCCACGGGGTCGGCCCTCTGCCGTCTTTTGTTCACTGCTCTCGTTCATTTACTTTTATCCTGTGCATGTATATTATGTCCATTTATTGCCACCCCTGCTCTGTGGTCCAAGCCAGCAACAGCGGGCAGGGTCTTTGTTGTATTGGCATCTCTCTGGCTCTCTGCAGCCGGGAAATGTCCTCCACTCTTAAGAACTCATGAGATTATGTTTTGCCACCTGGATAACCCAAGATACTCTCCCATCTCAAAACCCTTAACCCTGAGGACCTCGGTCTCTTCGAAGAGCTTTGTGTGTGACTGAATACGCTGACGTTTGAGCTTTCTGAGGTCTTAGCGGAAGACTGTACAGCCGTCCCCTGGGCTTAACACACTTGGAACTCACTTCCCTGGTTGTCTTACAACCTCAGCTCTACTAAGGCCTTGGAAAAGTTTTAGTTTTGTAGATTATATGGATTTTTCTTGTTGTCAGGGTAGGAGTGACACGATCTTGCAGTCTTCTGCATCCTAACCAGCAGTGGAAATGCTCCTGAATATCTAATAAAAACATTTTTTAAGAAACAAGAACAAAAAAAAGAAAAAAATGACATTATTGATTGTGAGGTGAGCCAGGGTCATTGAGAAGTTGGTTACAAGAAATCCAAATACACAGGGGGATAGATAGGAACTGTGATCGACTTGATCTTTTACTTTTGATTAAAAACAAAAAGCTAACATCCAAAGACATATCCCTGGTTAGGGCACCCGCACCCTCGCAGAGACTGGCGCATCTGCTGCCATCTGGTGAGCAGGGTGAGTGGTGTCTGGAGCACCCTTAGCTCGGATGACCCTTCACTACCGATAAGTAGCACAGTGTGACATAGATTCACATGCAGCATGTCCTTGTCCTCTCACCACCATGGACACTCTGTCCATCCCAAGGCCAGGGACAGGTGACTCCAGCATTTATACTAAAGGGCAATTCAGTCAAGAGTGACCAAAACTTGTCCCAAAGTCTGGAGAAAAAAAAAAAAGAAGATATCACCCTGGGCTCCTGACACTTGCCTCTGAGAGGAGATAAAACGTAAGTTTCTAGACCAGTGCTCTAAAGGGCAGGGGTGTGGTTCTGTCACAGAACTGGAGACTTGGAAGGAAACCCAGATGTAGCCACCACCACAGGCAGGGGTTTGTGCGGCATCTGCCAAGACTGGAAACGGCGCTTTCTCTCTCCCTCTCTCTCTCTCTCTCTCTCTCTCTCTGAAGATTAGACAGACAGATATGGATACAGATAGAAATACACAGATACAGCAAATTTCTTCCTCCTTTGAGTCTAGGCTGAGTCTATNCTGGGCTACTATCTTGAGCAGTTTGTCACTGCATCAGAGCCAGCTGGGCTCTCTGTAACACGGCATCTTTGCAGAGGAGCAGGTCACTGTGCTAGAGAGCAGGACTCCAGTGTGCACTGGTGTGACTTGGACCAGGCTCCTCCCCCATGCAGCAGGGCTGGAACGCAGTCTGGTGGATGCAGAGGTGACCAGACGGGGCGCCTGCCCTCCCAGGCCTTGCAGGCAAGCACACACAGCATTAAGGTACAGTCTGCTAGAACTGTTGCGAACAATGTCCTCAGAGATCCAAGAGTCAGCCTGGCCGCTGGCACCAGCAAGAGGCTGGGGTACAACGGCACCTGCTGTGGTTTTCTTAGCAGGGGGTAAGGGCTGGTTTTCATGGCCAAATGACTCACTGCAGGTCTCCATCAGGTCCAGGGTAAGATTTGACCAAACTCTGCATATCTCCTCAGGCAGGAAGAATAACACCACCACCAGCACCAACAAAATAGCAGCAGCAGTACTGCTGGCAGCACTGAACACTTAAGCACACATGGGTGCTAGGCGCTGTGCCAAGTGCTTCCCTGGATGGTCTCACGGAATCTTCACAGCCACACGGGGAAGGGTAGACAGTGGATTGTCTCCCCGAGTCTTCACAGCCACACTGGGAGGTGTAGACACTGTGTTTTCTTCATTTCACACTGAAATTGAGTCACAGAAAGGTTCTGGAATTTGCCCAAGAGCACATTGCTAGCCTGAGGCCATAAACCTAGGGCCACAGGCCCCGAGGGGGCCTCATTAGCTGCTCTGCCGCCCTGGCCCTGCGAGGAAAAGTTCCTCATTACCACGGCTCATTGAACCCAGTCCCTGAATAGCATCTCTTGGAAATTAGTGCTTGAACAATATACTTTCCAAAACAAGTCTTTGAGGCAGGAGAGCATGCTAGGAGGGAAGGAAGGAATCTAGAGAAGAGCAAACTTATCAGCTGTTCCTTTGAAGGAATCTTATCCTTAAACAATGTCTTTTCTCTGACAAAAGCTGTTTTGCTGTGGAATTAGAGCATTTGGGGTGAGTTTCGTAGCTGTCCCGCTTTGCGGCATCGGGCCTTCTGGAGTGCCACTCTGCACTTACCATGCAGCAGACCCGCCTCGCCTTCCTGTCCAGGACGGTGAGAGGGGCCGGGTGCGGGGAGGTCACCTTTTGTCTGGTTTTGTGTGGCGCAGGCAAATGTTCAGGGGCAGGCCCGTGGGGAACCTTCGGCTTCTATACTTACAACTCACCGTGTGCCTGTAAAAAGCCACTTCTTTAATCCATAGGTTTCCTTAGAAAAAACAAGTACCCTTCCTTTTTTTTTTTTTCTGGGCAGTTGGCCCATACAGGGATCCCAACCCTCAACCTTGGTGTGACAACACCAGGCTCTAATCAACTGAGCTAAACAGCCAGCCCTAAGCTCCCTTTTTCTGTTGATGAAGGTCATAAATTCTCATTGTAGAAAACATGAAAATACAGAAAAGTTAAAAAGTAAGAGGGGAAATGACCCACAGTCTTACCACTCGAAGATAAGCACTATTCATGTGGAAGAAAACTCAGCAAAACATACGGTTTTAAAGGCACTGTTTCTCTTCTCTCTAGGACATTAAGGAGCACAATTATGGCTAGTTTTTGTGTCACTCTCTCCACAAAGAGCAGGTTATATTTACAGTTTTTAAAAGATAAGAGAACAATAGTGTGTCTACACATCCAAGCAAACCAGGAATCAGGTGGTCTGTACTGGTCCAAAATGATTCTGTTAAAGAAATCTATTTATGCACTTATTTCTATGTCCTTCCAGAAAGGATTTCCTAGGAGGAAGTTGGCTTTAAAATGCACATTGACCTTATAGGAACAGTTGCATTTAATTTTTTGTGGCTCAGACTAGGGGAGCATAATCTCTTTGATGCATCTTCTGAAAGAAAATAAGTCTCCTAAAGAAAAGTCATAGTCTCACCAGAGAGGCTGCCAGACCCCTACCCCCACCCCTGCCACCCTGAGTCAAAGTAGTTCAGTGTTTTCTGTGTGGGAGAAGCAGAAAGTGTGAGTGAAGCAGGAGTAGGACTGTTTTGCATAACCTTGTGCCTTCACCCACAGAAAAGGGGCTGCCTTCTGCAGCAACAGAGCCTGGAGCTGACGGGCAGCCTGCGCCACCCTGGATCACCGTCACTCGGCAGCAGCGGCAAGGGGCCCCAGACCAGCCACCCAGCCAGGAAGACAAGCCTGGAGCGCGGACCCCGAAGTCTGAAATGGGAAAGCAAGCTCAGGCGCCTGAGAGAGCCCAGGTACTAAGAGCCAGTGTTTCCGTGGGTGAATGAGGGGCTGGGGCTGGGACCCCCATGATGCCCACACGTCCTGCCTGAGCATCACACAGACTGTCATCTGTGATGATTGTTGATGTGTGGCCTAGGGTCAGTGAAGCAAAATCAGTGATTTGCCAAATTATAACCTCCATGGTGGAGCCGTCTCCCTGCCCTTAGTGTGTGCTGGGCTGTTAGGAACGCAGAGCAGTGCGTGAATCACTGAGGCAGTGGGGACAGCCCTCTGCTCCCCGCCTCCTAGGCAACGCAGCTCAGCATCTGGGTAAATGGAAGGAAGTTAAAATAACTCCTCGGTTAAACAGGGCGACGATATCAACAGCTCCATCTCGGCTCGTTGTGTGAGGATGAATGAGCCCTGCTCTTGCTGCCTCCTTACTCCTCACCTGGGAGTGCAGGGCTGGAACCTCGGGTTCCCTTTTGCACTCTGAACTTAAAACAGCTTTCGCCCGCCCAAAGAACCATGCTCCCAGCTTTTGTATTTTCCCAGTAGCCACCACGATAAATCCAGAAGCGTGTTCCACCCGGGTGGGGAAGTGAGTGAGCCTGAGCATGCGGTAGTACCTGCCTCCCTTCATTGTAACCAAAACCTCAATTGTACCCATACTTGAAGGCCCTCCTACGGGCTTAGGGAATTTATAAAAGAAATATTAACCACTTTGGGGTATCTGTGATCATAACAGGTATCATAAAAATCAAAAAACTATTTCCAAATACAACTCACTTTGACTTTCAGATGGAAAGTCCACATCTGGGGCTGAGGCCAGGTGTGGGGACAGGCAGCAGCTATGATGTGGGTGTGGGCCCAGGGTAAGGCCAAGCACTGGTCTGAGCTCCGGCATTCTGACAGCCCACATCAGTGAGCTGACACACCAGAGCTCTCCCAAGAAAGTGCCAACAGCACCATGCATCTTGGGAGAGAAGCCTTGTGGCTCATCCACTTGGGTTGTGTTTGTTCCCTGTCTGAATCACCAGTGACCAGACAGCGTGTGTCCTTCTTGTGTCCCTATAGGAGCCCATGAAGCAAGCTGACTTTGTCCGCAGCAAGTCTTTCCTGATAACCCCTGCTAAACCCGCTGTGGAACGGAGGCAGGGGGCAAAGGTCGCCCTCAAGGAGGGGCTGCAAAGAGGCATCTCATTGTCCCATCAGAACTTGGGTATGAAATCTGCAAATGTTACCAAATGCTTTGAAATCCTTTTCCTGGATTGCTCCTACAATTTTGTTTTGTTTTGTTTTTCCAAATGACTTGCCACATTGAGATTTTTAGACAACTTTTATTGCGATAAAAAAAACTCACCCATTTTAAAGTGTGCAATTCAGTGAGTATGTATTTACAGAGTTGTATAACCATCATGATAATCTCATTTTAGAACATTTCACTCACATTTTATTGCGATAAAAAAAACTCACCCATTTTAAAGTGTGCAATTCAGTGAGTATGTATTTACGGAGTTGTATAACCATCATGATAATCTCATTTTAGAACATTTCACTCACACTGAAAAGAAACATGCCCATTTACAGTCATTCCTGATTCCCACCCCTAGCTCTAGGCAACCACTAATCTACTTTCTGTCTCTGTAGATTTGCCTTTTTTGGACATTTCTTACAAATGGAATCATAAAATATGTGTCCCTTTTGCGTCTGGCTTCTTTCACTGAGCAGAGTGTTTTTGAGATTCATCTCTGTCGTAGCATGTACCAGTATTTTTAAATTTTTATTTATTTTTAATTGTGGTAAAAAGACACAGAACATAAAATTTACCGTCTTAACCACTGTTAGGTGTACAGTCCAGTAGTGGGAAGGGTATTCCCAGTGCTGTGCAACTGCTGTCCATTTCCTGCAGTTTTATTCTGAAAGTTTCTCTCGCCTCACTGCATTGCCAGAACTGTTTGAGCCCACTCTTAGCCTGGTCATCACATAAATTACATGTTCTATGCCTAGAAAAGAAAATTACATGTTCTTTGCATGTTTACATACTAAGGAATTGCCAGAACTGTTTGAGCCCACTCTTAGCCTGGTCATCACATAAATTACATGTTCTATGCCTCGAAAAGAAAATTACATGTTCTTTGCATGTTTACATACTAAGGAATTTTATGGTTGAGAACACAGGTAAGACCCTGACGTGTGTTTAAAGAAATGCAAGAGGCTTAAGTGAAAATCCAAACTCATTTCTCATGTTTCTGTTTGTTCTGTCTCCTTTCCAGCAGCTCAGTCTGTAGTGATGATGGAGAAGGAATTGCACCAGCTGAAGAGAGCCAGCTATGCCAGCGTGGATCAGCCATCCTGGATGGAACTTGCCAGAAAGAAATCTCAAGCTTGGAGTGATATGCCCCAAATTATAAAATAGGTCGGCTGTGTGCTGGTAAAGAATGTCCACTACCTTGACGGGCCACTTGGTTTAAAACTGCCAGTAAATCATGGCAAACAAACTGTGAAACTTAAGATTGATTTTATCATCAGGTTAGGACAAGCTCGGGGAAGAGGCAGGAACCAACAAAACAAAGAGGACAAACACACAGCCATAATCCTGGGCCAGAGGGGCCCAAAGACAAGAGCAACATTTTAAAAGTCCAACAATGAGTTCCTGTGCCCAGAGGTGTGAATTCCTTTGATAGAGAGGCCTCAGACAAGGAAGAAAAGGGAAGTGAACTGAGAACGCAAACATAGTTCTCCTGCAAGACCGGAGAAGCCGATTCAGGAGGACAGGTGTCTGCACTCCCACCGGAGACCAGCCACGTCTGCCCCGCTGTCTTGCCTGTGGATCCCGTCTTTTATGTTTACCACCAGGCATGGCGTTTATGGTAAACCAGGGGTGCCGTTTCCAAGAGCAGCTATAGAACAATCTGTTTTCCTGAAGGTAGCCACTCTGAGGAGGAAGGAATATAATGGCTGTTTCCAAAAATAATTTTTAAACTTTTCAAGTAGGCATCCGTGTCCTTAACCATTGCACAGTGAATTGCCTGTTTAATAAAAGGTTTCAAACATGCCTGTGTTATATGTCTCCATGTTATTCCTACTCACATTTAGAGGGCATCTGCCAACACTGAGTTAAATGTAGTAAATGGAGTTTCACTTCATACATGCCTCGTTTGAAATCTCAGTTGGGTTGATTTGGGAGTTTGAGTTTCTTGAGGGTTTTTTTCCCCCAATAAAAATGTTGGTGTTCATTTTGAGAAGACAGATGATAATGTAGGGTTTTTTTCTCTTTTCTGGTACAACATATTAAAATATAAAATTTCCTAAAAAGTTCTAATCCTTTAGCATCTAGTTAATCTAATGTGCATGTTTCTATTGAAAACTGGCTTATCTGTGCATTAGTCAATACGAGCCGTGAATGCAGGATGTGGAGAAGCCAGGCAGAAAGAGACTAGATATGTGGAATCTCAGAATTGTATCTCAGTTATATAAAACCTCTTTATTTTTTAAAACAGTTCCAATTTGTTCCTTTGAATAAGCTAATCTTCACAGGGATATGGAGAGCTGGGGGCATTTAGCCATCAGAATCACGATGACCTCATGATATATTGTGATTTGATTTTATGTACCCTAAGGTCTGCTACTTTTATTGTGCTTTCCTTTATAGATATTATTTTTCTAGCTGTTAGTACTACACAACTTGATTGAGTATACCTTTACTGAGAATGTCCTGGGACAGCTTCGTTTTGTTTTTTCCCCAAAGAAATTGATGTATTAATTGCATTCTCTCAGAGAACATCAATACTGAATTCCATAGTGAATATATTCTTTTCTTTTTTTTTGTTTTTTTGTTGTCTTTTTCGTGACTGGTAAGGGGATCGCAACCCTTGGCTTGGTGTCGCCTGCACTGCGCTCAGCCAGTGAGCGCACCGGCCATTCCTATATAGGATCCGAACCCGCGGCGGGAGCGTCACTGTGCTCCCAAGTGCCGCACTCCCGAGTGCACAGCCAGTGAGCGCACCGGCCATTCCTATATAGGATCCGAACCCGTGGCGGGAGCGTCACTGTGCTCCCAAGTGCCGCACTCCCGAGTGCGCCACGGGGCCGGCCCCATAGTGAATATATTCTAAACAAGAACTTCATCCAGCCTTGCTCCA
>NW_007754741.1:0-7843 GCF_000696425.1 Galeopterus variegatus | reverse complement strand
GGTTAATGACACTACTGTCTTTCCATTAACCTAGGCTAGAATTAACAGAATCCATTCATTCCTTAAGCAAATGTCTTTTGAGTGCCTCCTGTATTCCAGGTACTATTTTGTGATCTTGGAATACATTTAAAGATCTTTGATCTCAAAGGGACAGACAATACACAACCAACATAATAAATGAATTATACAGTATAGTAAAGGTGATGAGTGCTGTAGAAAACAGGGAAAGAGCAGAGTAATGGGATTAGGATTGCCAGGGTTGTGGGTAAGGGCTTGCAGATTTAAGTAGGCTAGTCATTGTAGGCCTTATTGACAAGGTAGCATTTGAGAAAAGTCTTGATGGAGGTGAAAGAGTTAGCTATATGCAGATATCTAGAGCAAGAGTTCCAGGAAGAGGGACCAGACAAGTGAGAAAATCCTAATGTAGGAGCAGACCTGGCATGGTAAAGGAATAATAAGGTGGCCAGTGTGGCCATAGCAGAGTAAGCAAGGGAGAGACAAATAGGCAATGAGGTCAAAGGGGATTAGGAGGCTATTATAGGGACTTGGCCTGAATTCTGAGTGAAGTGAGGAGCCATAGCCAGGTTCTGAGCTGAAGAGTAACATGATCTGATTTACATGTTAAAGGAATCCCATTGATCTGCTGTGTTAAGAACAGTCTATAAGGGACAGTGGTAAAAGCAGGGAGACCAGTTAAACTAATTGCAGTAGTCCACGTGAAAGATGAGACCCAGGTGATAATAGAAGTGGTGAGAAGTGTTCTGATTCCGACCATATTTTGAAAGTACAGCCAGATAGAGTGAAGGGTATGAAAGACAGTAACTGTGGTTGTGAATGGCAAAAATAATGTGAATACTAGAGACGTTGTGGAGACTGAAATAGACCATTCATTGGAAGGAGAATTGGAAAGGGAGAAGTTAGAGAAGTAAACAGTGATCACTTCCCTGGTGAGCTCTTCCAGTCTCACGGCTTTAAGGACTATCATAAGCACCATGACTCCTAAATTTATATCCTTAGCCCAAACCACTCTTTGAAATTTCAGACTCATGTATCCAACTACCTACTCAACATCTCAAACCTAACATGTCTACAACTGAACTCCAGGTCTTTCCCCAAAATCTTGCCCCATCCATGGTTTTTCTCATCTCAGGTGATTTCTTTTTATCCTTTCAGTTTCTCAGTCCAAAAGCCTTGAAATCATCCTTGATCTTGCCCTATCTGGAGATAAGCCTTCTCCTTGAACAAGCTTTGTGCTTCACAAAGTGCACTTCCTTATTATTGACCTCTATTATGGTATCTGTGTATATGTTTTATCCTCTCTACTTTGGTAGTCTCCTTAAGGGCATACATCACCACTATTTATTTTATATTGTTTAGACCCTTCCACAGGTCTCTGCACATTCTAAGTGATGAATAAAATCATCACCAATAAAATTCATACAGTAAACATTAAAGCCATAAAGAATACAAAAAATAAGGGGAACATTGAACTGATCTTAGATATCAGGGATCTTAAAAGAAGATACATCTTGCATAAAAGCAAGAAAAAGAATAATAGGTTAAAATTATTTTCAGTTAAAAAGCTGCTTTTGATGTGGCCCTCAGTACTCCACTTTATCACCTTTATTCATAATGGATGTAGATGGTCAAAAAGAAGTATAACACTGTAGAATATCATAAAGTAAAGCTGTAAGCCTCTCTAATTGTCCTTGTCTCACAAAATAAATGCATCTGAAAGTGTGGCACCATCTTTGCGAGGCTAGTGGCAATTAAATTTAAGGTTATTGTAGGCTGTAAGCTCCAATTGGGCAGGGACCGTAAGAATCTTATTTGTCACTCTATCCCCAGCACCTAACAAAGACTGATATTGTCAATATTTGTTTAATGAAAGAATAAACTATAGAAATAGAGAATGAAAGATGAGTACATGGAAGAACACTGAGGAAAGGGAACTACTCAGAAATTGATAACTTTAATAGAACAAAATGAAATGTTTAGCTTTACTTCAATCCAATTTTTTTTTTTTTTTTTTTTGTAGTCTAAACTGGCTGAGGTCATTCAAGTTGTATAAACAAAACTGTTAATAGAACATCCTGTCCTGACATTACCTATCCCACAAGTTGATTAAATGCTTCTTTCAGTATCTCTCTTGGATTGAAAGGATTTCAGGACCTCCCCAAATTGAATCCCATTTGCTTTCACAGAGCATCGTGTTCAGGGCCCAGGCCCTCCTAGATTTTACAGACTAGAAAAGCAGAGACAAGCCATGATAGAAGATTTCTTACCATTTTCTGTTGTCATCCAGAAATCATCACAATGTTTCCACATGTGAGTGATTTCAGTGTGCTGGGTACTGTAAACCATGAGTAAAATTGCTGCTGTATTGAGTAGAATGAGGACCAGAAATAACCTATTTAGGGATTACCAACACTCCAGCCCCAGTACCTCCTCTTTCAGTGTGCTGGGTACTGTAAACCATGAGTAAAATTGCTGCTGTATTGAGTAGAATGAGGCCCAGAAACAACCTATTTAGGGATTACCAACACTCCAGCCCCAGTACCTCCTCTTTTTTTGTCTTACCGGTTTGGGTTGATCCAGAGAGCCAAGGCAAGTATCGGATTTCCCTCTGTTTCTTGAATAAGGTGCCAGGAAGTAGTGCTTTGTGCTGCAGATTATGCTGATTTGTACATGTCACAGTGAGACCTGGCACTCTCCCAAAGAATCTGCTGCATTAAGAATTTGATTCACTCCAGATAGTTAAGCTTGAAAGTTGTTGTGCTCTTGATTTAACTTGAAAAATGCCAGGAAATTTGATGTCAAGACTGTCACTCGGCACTCATTTTGATAAAGTGTTAGCTAGTGTTTATTATTTCCATTTTGGCCATTAGACTAACAGCCTATGTAGGAGGAATATGACGTGCAGCACCATTCTAATGGACTAGGTAAATGTATATCAAGGAATGATTTGTATCAATACCTGTACTTTAATATTAGTACGGTAATGTTTCCTTTATTACTGCCAATGTGCCTATTTCTGACCCTGACAATCAACGTTGAAAAGTATGTTTTCAGAGAGTAGACAACCATGAATTTAAAATTCAGGTCTGGGACAGGAATAATCATATAACCTAGCAAAATATTTACTTGGGGAGTGGAGGAACTTCTATCTAAAAGCCAAGCAATGTTCATCCTTAATTTACTAAAACTTGTGTCAGGGTTTTAAGACACAAAGTAGAATTAATCCTACAGATACACAAGGATTTCCTGATGAGATAATGAATCCTAACAGGTGCATCTGACTAACAGTGGGTGGGGCAGAGGGAGGCCCTTAGTGGTCCTGGCTTGCTCCTGTAATGGATCTAAAATAAGCCAAGCCAGATGGTGACACGTGGCCCATATCGAAGACTCAGGTGAGTGGGTATATCTTAGTCTCTGTCTCTTTCCCGTTCCTGTTCCAGGATTTAGCATCTCTGAACTCTTTTAGAATTGCTTTCAGAGGTTTTATTACCTTCTCTCCAACCTTAGCCTGCTGCCCAGCAAGGAAAGAAGTCTTCTAGCTAATAAGTAGCTGTAATGCAGGGAGTTTAAATTGTTTTTGTTTTTAAAAAACAGCAACAGTAGACGCATGACATCGACAGATTTGATATTTATAGTTTTGGCTCTGAGCAACCAGAAGGCCCACAGCCTGTTATTTGTCATTTTTCTGAGGGGTGAGCCCCTTAGCCTAGTATGTCTAGCACACCTCCCGACATCTAAAATTCACCTCAGCTTTGTGCTGCATTGGCATGCCGTCTCACTCCCGCAATGATAAAAACATGTTTATTTGTAGGAAACTTGTCTGAAAAGAAATCCAACTGCCAGTGCTATAAAATAAATGACGATTAGGTAAACAGACCTAAGAGATTATTTGCAAATTTGAAAGATCTCAAATTTTTCTGGGCTTGCCACACAATAATTGGCAGTATTATGAACACGAATACTAAGGCAGAATCATTTCTGGCTTTTGATAAATGATATCTTAGGGTGTGTATCAATTAGTTATCTTACATTAATTTCTAATGGAGCTATGGTTAGACAATATTAGATTGCCTTTTCACAAAAAGACATAGCATCATATGAGAGAGGCCAAACCTAAAATACAAAGATGTTAAATGGACAGATTACTAAAAGTGATTTTTGTTTTTGTTCTTTTCTTGTTAGTAGTTAAAACCTAAAAAAACTTACTATAATTCCCAGGAAGTAACATTCATCATACTTTCAAAAATGCCCTCACAAAAGAAAAAAATGATGAAAGAGAATCCACCCACTTGAGAATAGATATCAGACTATGGGGTTCTTAGGATTGATATCTAATATGTTACACATTTGTCCAACATACAGCCCACATGAAGTTTCTGACAAAGCTGGTACAGGGTACGAGGAAGTTCCAGAACATGAAACTGTACCTAACTTTCCTCTAGCTCAGTCTGGAGGCAGTGCAGTAATCAGACAAATCACAGCTATTTAACATGGGAATGTTATTTAACCTCAGTCTTCTTGTCTGTTGCATGAAACTGTACCTAACTTTCCTCTAGCTCAGTCTGGAGGCAGTGCAGTAATCAGACAAATAACAGCTATTTAACATGGGAATGTTATTTAACCTCAGTCTTCTTGTCTGTTAAATGGGGATAATAATAGTACCTATGTCATAGGATTACATGAATTACTATTTGTTATTTGACTATGTCATCTGGATGTAATGTGGAGCATTTAATATTGTTAATATTAATACTGGGTCTTGGGACTGGAGAAAACTTTGGTTTCTCTCTTGCTTATCTGGAGCCACCTATTAGTACCCAGTGGAGTAGTGAGAGGAAGTTGCTGGCCAGCCATAAAGTTGCGCTTGCTTCAGTCTCTTCCATCTCCAAAGTAATTGTCCGCCCTTGTCTTTTCTTCTCTTCTTCAAGCTTAGATCACTCAGTCTGGAGCCTGAAACTTTGTAGGGTATTGATTTATTCTCCCATTATCTCCTTCCTCCCCTTCCTGTCCCCACTCTAGCTATGGATTTTAATCTTAGCCGGTCTTCTGATTCTCTGCATCACCATAAGCAAGTTACTCTGACCTCAGTAACCAACTCTTTAAATGGAATGAAAACATCTCTGCCCATTCAGAGGACAGTGAGGGATTTATTGAAATGGCAGGTGTTAATAGCATTTTAAAATTTTTGAAGGGAGGATTCTTTGACAGGATGGCATTCATAGCAAAAATGCTGTTTCCCAAGGAAGAAAGTCCTTTACCTCTAGTGCATGAGCTTTGACCCCTAGTAGTGCCAGAGCTGCTTAGTGTCAGCTCTTTCGTCACTAGCCTGTACATTTTTGAATACTACTTTTTTATTTGCCCTCCTCTTTCAACATTCATAGGCATCAATCCACATTATAGCTTTGCAGGCAGTATATTAAATTATATTAATTCTAAACACAGTGTTTTTGAGCTGTACAGAGTCTGCAGCCTTTGAAATCACTAACTTAATTTTGTCCAACTCTTATTCAGTAACTCAAAAAGAGCCAAAGGTTTTTTTCTTTTGAATGTGATTTAAAAAATAATAATAAAATTGTTCCCAGGCAGTGGTCCTGGGTGCCAAATTTTATCTGAGCTTTAAATCTTCTGCCTGCACGGAATACTCCCCACAAAGTAAAGGAGTAGAAGTGCTAATAAAGCTTGATATAACACCTTAGCTGTAGTCTTGTGGTCTCAGCTGTGTGACTTTGGGCAGGTCACTTAATCACTCTGAGGTTTGGTTCCCTTATCTGCAAATATATATTCACAGTAAATTTTTGAGAGAATTAAATGAAATCGTCTTTATTGAGCACTTTCAAAATATCTATTTATCTGTACATAAAATCTGCCCCTAAAAGAGCAGATATAAGTGGAAGACTATTTATTCCAATTGTACTGTCATTACTTGAAATTTAACTGTAAGCTTACTCAACAGCAGAGGCTCTGTTATCTTTCATAGAGTCTTCCTGCATAGGAAATAAATGTTTATTGAATAAAGTTAAGTATGCTATTCTAAATTATTTTTAATTGGCTTCAGCATGTTTTTCACATTTCTTTGAAGAGCCTTGATTTAAGCAAATCTTTATCATTTGAAATAGGATGGTGTGTGTGTGTGTGTGTGTGTGTGTGTGTGTGTGTGTGTGTTTTGAGTAATACTGGGTTGTTGATTATTTTTCTGGTTCTTTTTTTGGACAGTTGGGGAGTTATTGTTTTAAAAATGTGAGAAAGCTGATTTTTTATGTCACATGTAAATTGTTACTTATTTCTAAGGCAATACCTGAAACAGGAGTTTGGACATTTTTACAGCAATAATAGCAACATCTCAACACATGATACCTTCCTGTTTTTATATACTCATACTCATTTGGATATATATGTATATACATTTGTTCTTTTAATTATAGTTCAAATTCTGTGATAATTACATAGTATATAATACATAGCATGTAATTCTAAAATAGGAAAAGCTACATAAATAATCAGTGCTACTTATTTATGGCATGTTATTATTTCACTGATGTTAGATACTTTGATGTAACTCATATGTGCACTGTCTTCAACTCTTTCTAAAAAGATTATTCTAAACCTTAAACTTTAAGAAGGTCTCTGTGTAAAAACATTTTAACTGTTGGTTTGTTTTGGTTTTGGTTTTTTTATAATATTAATGCCCTGTACTAAATTGCTAAGGAATATAAATTTCAAAATAAAACTGTTTTCTAAGGATATGTTCTATGTACAATTAATGCAACATGCAATGAGTATCTGATTTCTGTGCATGTATAACAGACCTTTGAAAAAGAAGGAAACATTTAGTAAGTTCTTCAGAAGTTAGAAACAGGTAACAGTCTGATGCTTATAAACCAAACCTTTTGGAAAACAAACTGCATTCCTTAATTCATGACAGCTTCTGCTTTTTAGTTCTTTTTGGTTATCTTCTGCTACTCACTGATGCAAGAGATGTACTCCAAAGACACTCTAAATGGTACCAAGCAATAACATTAAAACTGCCACCACCCTTGTCAAGATAGCTGCATACCATTTAAAAACTATACTCTCAGATCAGAGTCTGTAAGAGCTTTCAGAACAACCCAGTTACCCTTTCTGGAAAAGTTATATTTTTTAAAATGTTTATCTGCAATATGTTAGTTTTCAAAAGTCAGTCAGCTGTAAGTTGTTGGGGAGAACTATTTGCTCTGACTTTCTTTGCATGATTATATACTAAGAAAAGCCATTTAAATATTATTTTCACTAGGTACCTACTAGCTTCTGTGGTACAAGTAATATAGTTCTATAGGCCTCTGTGGATCTTGCACCCGCTAAGATTTTTAAGGATTCTGGCCCAGTTCAATGTCTTGGTTTAACAGGGAGTTTAGAAGTTTGAAAGGATTCCTTGATGATGATTGAGGTGCAGTTCACATTGTTGTCTCTTTGATTTGATTGCTGGAACAGCAGATGTGATAAAGCTGGCACTTTGAGTTAAACTAAACATGTGTTGCTATATACCCACCTGTGTAAATTTAGCTCCCCTGTAGATAGTGCAAAAGGAGTAGCAGGTTTTCTCCTTTGCCACATTTGAACTTATATTCAGTCTTTAATATTAAGGGCAGTAGATTTGGAAATGTATGTAGTATCTGTGTTTTTTAGAGTAACGAACTATTACTAAATTTACATTTATGTCCCACCACTTAGTCTACAATCACAGTTTAGAAGGCCACATTTTCTCTTAGAATATAAACTCTCTTTCTTTTTTTTTTTTTTTTCGTTAAATTTTTATTTTCTCAATATACAATGTATATGATTATTATGG
>NW_007754740.1:6399-7843 GCF_000696425.1 Galeopterus variegatus | reverse complement strand
CCCCACAATAAAAAATAAATAAATAAAATATAGGTTAAGTGAGTGTAACAGAATCTTCATATTTGTTTTATCTTGGTAATTGGTATATCTGTTATTAGTATCTTTAATTTTGTGTCTATATCAAAATTTTTATAATTTTTTTAGGGAAAAAATAAATTTGAAACAAGTATGACAGAGTATTAATGCCTGTTCATTTAGGGAGGGGAGTAATTGGGTGTTTTGCGTATTTTTCTAATATTTCACAATTGATAAAAAGTTAACAGTAGCAGCAAATTGGCAACACTGGATCTTAAGTTCACCCAATTTGAATCTATGAGTCCTAATTCTAGATTCTCTGGAGAGAGAATCACATATTAGTCCAGTGGAGAAGATCACATAATTTAAACAGTGCTGTATTGGGGAGGTGGGGTCAGATCCCAAGGAGTAATATGGGCTTTGTGGAGGCTCCAAAAATGTTTACTATAGGTTGGAAGCACAAGAAGAATTTTCATTGTAGATAAGAAAAACAGACACGTATTGGTAATATGGCCTGGATGTATTTGGCTATCACAGTTTGATACCACTATGTAGTTGTGCCACTAGTCGATCCTGAAACTCCTATGCTAGGTCTTTTTCACTTCCCTGAAACAGAAAAATGCTTGCAGACTTCCAAGGTATCTACGACTATGCTCTGATAGCTGATGATCATAGATGATTTTTTTTAGGAACTGTTAACTAAGCTGTCAATTATAGTCATGACCTAGCCAAGGCTCATTAGCTTTTACACAGTTATTAATGAAGACATAAAAAAAGCAGAAATTGATAATAACATCAACATCAAAACATAACTGCATTCCCCAAACCAAATAAGTCATAAGTGACTATCAAACAACCAAACTAAAACAAAACAACCAACTACTGAGGAAATCTGAACTGTAATTTTATACCAACTCTTGATATGCTTTTCATGTTTTCTCATGGTTAGAAGTTTCAGAATATGACCCAGCAAAGATTTTTTAAGTGCTTATTTTTTATTTTGAGATAGTTATAGATTCACAAGAAGTTGTAGAGATGGAAAGTTCCTGGGTACCCTTCACCCACTTTCTCCCAGTGTTACATCTTACATTAACTATCATACAATGTCAAAACCAGGAAATTGGTATAATGTGTGTATAGCTCTGTGTCATTTTATCACATGTGTAGATTCCTATAACCATCACTGGAAGCAAATACAGAATTCTTCTATCACCACAAAGATCTATTGGTTTTGATATTTTACCAGTTTAAATCAAATGTAGAGAACTTGCCTCCCTTTAAGTTTCTTTACCACCTTCTTTCATTTGTAATATAATTGTCCTAAATATTTTTTTCTACATACATTGAGATCCACATCAGAGAATATTATACTTTTTGCTTTGACTATTAATCAAAATTTAGAACACCCAAGAGAAGTAAAGTCTTTTGT
>NW_007754740.1:4323-4755 GCF_000696425.1 Galeopterus variegatus | reverse complement strand
CTCTGATGTCACTCCTGTGGAGAGATGGGTGCCTCATTACCACTGGGTGGGGTTAGAAGTCCGGAATCCTTATGTGACCTTCACTGACATTGTGAGGAGAGGCCTGTTACTCCCAGGTGAGAATGAAAATACCATCTCCCCACTTGGCCTTCTCTGATACCACACCAGCAGAAATATTAGAGTGCATTATTACAGTCTGGCAAGAAATCTAGGCTCCCCACACAGCTTTTGTTGACAATAATAGGGCTAGAGCTGCATTTTGTTCTACAGTAGATGGCTGCTACAGGGTAGTTACTGTATAAAAGTTTTTTGTCTTTCTAGGCTTCTCCTTTCCTAGTCCTTTGCTCAAGTGAGAAGACTTTTATGAGTGCTTTTTTTGGGGGGGTGAGTCAGTTCCCATTGACTTTTCAAGATTTCTGGCTTCTTTAGTCC
>NW_007754740.1:0-1016 GCF_000696425.1 Galeopterus variegatus | reverse complement strand
TGAGGCCTGAAATACTTATGCGGAAGCCTTAGAGATGCATTTTGAAAAAATTGGGACTTGTGAAAATTATAGAATCATTCTGTCCAGAAAAGTCTTGCTCAATTCGAATTTTGCTTAAGTCAAAAATCCTTCAAAACACATTTCTAATTTTCTGGTATCAGCATGTAGCAGCTTCACCAATAACCTTTTCTTTTAGTTATGAATAGAATTTAATAGAAGAACAATTAATGCAAACAGCACTGACTAAATGTGAGCTGATACAAAGAGAATCTTCATAGCTCCATTAGCAAAAATCTTCTCCATATGGTATCTCCTGCTTGCTGTGTGTTCTGCCCTTATTATGTTTATCATTAATAAGTGTAAATGTAGTAAGGAAAATTTAAAAGGCAAGTCACAAAGAGAGATGGCCACTTGGAGTGGGGAGGAATTAACATTTTTTAATACAGAAAGCAAATATATTCTCATCCTTTAACACTTACACTAACATTTAACATTAACATTTTTTATACTTCTGTGGAACTCTTTGGCTAGGTTCAAGTTTGCATCAACTTGGAGGGCATCTATATCTTACGGCTTACATGTCTGTTTCCTTCCCTCCTCCTAGCCCTGGATAGACTAGGTCTTGAGGGGAGGGATGACATCTTACTTATCTAGTGTATCCAGTATTTGGCACTTAGTAGGTGTTTAATCAATGAGGAGTGGATGAATGAGAATAAGTAAATGTAACTAGTAGAAGCCCCATTGATTGGAGGATCTAGTTATTGGCCAGTGTGAGTAGGCTAAGAAGTAAAATTTTAGTTGTCTAAGAAAAGAGATTAACCTGAAATTTTGGGAATTTAGAAAGCCAAAAAAGGGCCAAGCCCATGGCGCACTCAGAGAGTGCGGCGCTGGGAGCGCAGCAGTGCTCCGGCCGTGGGTTCAGATCCTATATAGGGATGACTGGTGCGCTCACAGTGCTCAGTGGCTGAGCACGGTGCGGCCGGTCTCAAAAAGGACAAAAAAAAAAAAAAAAAAAA
>NW_007754739.1:7030-7843 GCF_000696425.1 Galeopterus variegatus | reverse complement strand
TGTGAAAGCATAATAAATGATTCAGGTAAGGCAAGAAAAGACAGGTGTGGCAAGATCAAGGACAGAACCCCATGCCCCACTAAGAGGTCTGGACCCAGGCCATATGATGGAGGTTAGACTGCTCTTCAGGAAATCCTACTGCTTCTGGTCTGGAACAAGCAAATCTCCAAAAGAAAGAGGATCTGAGGAGGAATGATTGACAACATGGAGAGGGAGTTCTACGGAAGGTCCTAAACAAGAAGAAAATAATCATATGCACTATAAATGCTAGTTTTTTAAAATAAAGAAGCCCATGGTGCTGCTAACACCAAGGTCAAGGATTCAGATTCCCATACCAGCCACCCACAAAAATAATAAAATAAAATAAAGAAGCCATTGATCAAAGATGAAATACAGATCTCATTTTTAAAAATCTTACCCTTTTATTTATATTCATGATCCTTGACCACACTTATATCCAAAAGATGCTGATGGGGCTTAGGACACAGAAACCCAAAATATGACTTTAGGAGACTGACATATGCCACTCTGTATTAGTCTGTTTCTATTGCTTATAACAAAACACCTGGAACTGTGTAATTTGTAAGAAAAAGAAATTTATTTAGTTATAGTTTCTGAGGCTGGGAAGTCCAAAGACCATCTGGTGATGTTGACAGTGACCCAGGGGTCTCACATTCACAAGATGGTGGAAGCAGAGAGAGCAGAGAGAAACAGATAGACTCTCCTCTCCTCTTCTTTTAAAGCCCTCAGAACAATGCCCCTGACCACCATTTTTAATTCATTAACTATTCATTAACTATAATCTAATCACCA
>NW_007754739.1:4624-6892 GCF_000696425.1 Galeopterus variegatus | reverse complement strand
AATACAAAGAATTATTAGAGACTGTTATGATCAATAAATAATACTCTAACAAAGTTGAAAAGTGAGAGAAAATGGATAAATTTCTGGACACATACAACCTTCTAAGACTGAACTAAGCAGAAATATAAATCTGAACAGACCCACAATGAGTAACGAGACTGAATCTGTAATAAAGTCTCCCAATAAAGAAAAGCCCTGGACCCATTACTGCTGAATTCTACCAAAATTTTCAAGAATTATGAACTTTTCTCAAACTATTCCAAAAAATTGAAGGAGAGGGAATTCTTCCAAACTTATTCTATGAGGCCAACATAACCTTGATACAAAAATCAGACAAGGACATCACAGAAAAAGAAAATTATAAGCGAATATCCCTGATGAACATAGATGCAAAATTTCTCAACAAAATACTAGCAAACCAAATTCAACAGCACATCTAAAAATTTTATATGCAAAAGGTATTTCTTGGAACAAAGAGGGTAATTAATAATAAGCTTCAATTGTTCAGAAAAAAATGCAATTATCATATTTGTATGCACCTAATAACATGGCCTCAAAATACATAAAGCAGAATTGACATAACTACAAGAGGAAATTGACAAATCCACCATCATAGTCATACACCACTCTCAATAATAAAATAAGGAGACAAAAATCAGTAATCATATGGAAGTTTTTAATCACATAATAAACAAGTCGTACCCCATGTTTATATAAAACTCTGCACTTAAAATTACAAAACACATTCTTTTCAAAATACACAGAACAAATTTTGTTGGCCATTCCGACCATAACACAAATTTTATTTCGATAGATTAAAATTTTCTTTGAGAAGGTAATAAGTTAACATTCTATCAATGTTTTACAGGGATTTCTTAAGCTTCTAAACCATCTAGTCTATGATTTCATGGCTATGTTATCAGTTGCATCTGCTGTTCAGAGTTGACCACCATCATTCCAGCTGGCTGTTCTTAATAACTGTGCACTAACCTCAATTTCCATCTTTCTAAGCCTCAACACCCCCCACCCCCATGTATATATATATATGGGGGGGAGGAGAAATACACCCCACTCTTGGTACCAGTTTTCTGTGTTACTCAATTTCTGTTGCTTATAACAAAATACCTGGAACTGGGTAGTTTTTAAGAAAACAAAATTTATTGCTTATGCTTTCTGAGGCTAGGAGGTTCAAAGTCCAGGGAACATATCCAGTGGTCTTTCTTTGGTGGTGACTTCAGTGATGGCAGAGTATCACACTGTGAAAATGGCAGACCAGAGAGAGCAAGAGAGAGAAAGATAGATTCTCTTCTTCTTTTAAAATTCTCAGAACCTTGACCCTGACCACAAATTTTAATTCATTCACTACCTCACAGTCTTACAATCCAATCACCTCTTCAAGGCTCCACCTTTCAATTACCATAATTAGATTTCCCATCCTCTTTACAGTCACAGTGGGGGCTAAATTTCTAATATGTAAAACCTGGGGGACACAATTCAAGTTTCAGTGAGTTTGGGGGGACATAATTTAATCCACTACATTCCACCTCTGGTCCCCCAAAACTCATGTTATATGTGTGTGTGCCTATAATTTACACATATATATTATAATACATATTATTTAATTTTTTTGGCAGCTGGCCGGTATGGGGATCCAAACCCTTAACCTTGGTGTTATAACACTGTCCTCCAACCAACTGAGCTAACCACCCCCTCTCCGATATTTAAAGTTGATATAACACATACCTAGCAGGTTACTATGAAAATTAGATATGATTTATAAAGGATCTTGCACAATGCAAAACACAAAGAAGACATTCAATAAATTATAGCTAATGTTCTGTAAAAGCAACATGTGGAAATACAAATTCAGGGGGTTTTGAAAATCACTCCGTGGCTCTCGAGTCTCTTTCATATTGTTCTGCCATGATAGTCCCCTCTCCATCCTGGCCATAATTGCACATCATTAAAGTCAATAAAGGCCTAAGAAGGCATCACCTGCAAAAATTAAAATGATCCAGCATCATTCCTGAGAGATTCAATGATGTAAACAAATATCTAAGAGCATTTGAAAACAATGTGGGGCTCACTATCTGGTATGGAAAATTAAACACAAACAAATGATTACAAGATATGGCACAAGATGAACATTTCCATTATAAAGATATATCAAAACACCATAAGAAGACAGAGGAGAATGAGGTGATTTCGATTTTTAAAAAGCACATTAAAATATTGAAGAGTTTATTTGAGCAGGCAACAATTCATGAA
>NW_007754739.1:0-3117 GCF_000696425.1 Galeopterus variegatus | reverse complement strand
ATGACCAGTGAGTGCAGAGGGGGTTTGAGAAGTGAGGCAAGTGTGAGTGGACATGGGGCCCCTGATAGGTCATTTCTGGGGTTTAAGATATTGGGTTGTCCCTGGCACTATTAGTCTTAAGTATGTTACTGCTCTGCTGGAACCCATGAGTGGAGAAGTCAGATTGAGGGGATAGGCATTTAGGAGGGAGAGAGAAGGGAAGGGTTTAGTGAAGGGCTCAGCAGAACCCTGTACATGGAGGCTCATGCTGGATCTGTCCGGGTGGCCAGGTTAGCAGAGTATGCGGGAGCTGTTGAGTTTGGGCAGAAAGACAGATGCAGCAATTAGTTGACAGGGGAGAACGTGACTGTTTTAGGAGTTGTTGTGTGAGGTTTATGAAAGGGACCCAGCTGTCGATTTGATGGCTGGACTGAGGAGTGGAAATATTAGTGTCAAGGATGAGTAGAAGAGGGAGTGGCCCGAGCATTATGGAGTGTATTTGGCAAATAGGAGGATGCAGGTAATAAAAGTAAAACGCTGCAGCTGATCTAAGTTGAAATTGCTGAAATCCCCCTGCAAGTGTAACTCGGTTACAGCTGCCCAGGGTTCATCTACGGAGGTGGGAGGGTGTTGAAAAGGGTCCCAAGAGGTTGAGGTGTAGGACGTGAAGGAAGGTGTCTAGATCCTTTAGCACAGAATCGATGGGAAGTAAGAAGTGTCTGGAGTAGTGATTGGATTCATAATCAGATTCAAAAGACGTATCAGTTAGAGCAATACAGGTGAAGGAAGGCGGGCAGCGGGATCGAAGTGCGAAGACAGTCAGAGGCCCCGCGCGGCTGAGCCATCACCCACCTGCAGTAACCCGTTCCTCTGGTATCCGAGACAGCCGGACTGTGGTTGGGCCTGTGTTGGTTACTCTGAACGAGAAGGGGGTGACAGATTTGGGGCAGATGGGTTGCTTTTAATAGACCAGCCAGGAATGGTTGTCGCACAACTGGCTTAAGTCCCTGGAGTCCCTTTACTGACTGGATATTGGGCTTGTTGAGGGAATGCGGAAGGGTGTTTAGCTTGTATCTGTAGTGTGTGCCGGGGTGGGGGGCAGTTAGTGATAGAAGGAGCAGTGGTTTCCCAGACCTCGTGGTGAACTATATCAGGGGGTGGGGGCTAGAGGGAGAAGTGAGTCTGGGAGTCATGAGAGTAGAGGAGGTTCAGGTGGGTTTGGAGTAAACTATACGGATGCCTGGAACTTGGTGAGGATGTCCCTTCCCAGAATAGGATTAGGACAACGTGGAATGAGTACAAACTTGTGTGTGAAAGGTACTTTAAAAGAACGTAATGTAGAGGGAAGTGACCTTCGGTTTGAATGGAATTCCTCCCACCCTACAACAGAAATGGAGGAATCAAAGAGTTGTCCAGAATATTCTGGGAGTGCTGAATGTGTGTCCCCCTATCTAAAAACAGAAATGAGCTTACCTGCTACCGTTACAGTTACCTGGGGTTCAGAAGCAGTGACAGGCATGGCAGCAGGGATTGTAAGCCCCGGGTCCTGTCAGTTGCAGTTCTCAGTGGCTAGTCCCAGCAGGTCAGGCAGTTCCAAACCAGGCTCCACAGGTTGAAAGGGGGTGGCTGGAGCAGGCCCAGGGACCCTTTACTACAGTCCACCTTCCAGTGTCCTGTTTTACAGCACAGTGGACAAGGTCCAGGCATGGGCCTCAGGTTTGGGCAGGCACTTGCCCAGTGTCCTGGTTTGCTGCACTTGAAACAGTCACCTGGGGGAGAAATGGAAGGGTTACCCTGAGCTTTGCTTTGAGGTCTTCGTGGTTTCTGACTTCCCTGGCCACAGCAGCCAGTAATTGGAGTTTGATTCGGTCATGTTTTAGTTTTGGGGTTTTAGATTCTTCCTCTCTGTTATTATAAACCTTGAAGGCCGGGCCGGCCCAGTGGCACACTGGAGAGTACGCCACTTGGGAGCGTGGCAGCACTTCCGCCGAGGGTTTGGATCCCATGTGGAGACCGGTTCCCACTCACTGGCTGAGCGCAGTGCAGGCGCAACACCGAGGGTTGCGATCCCGTTACCGGTCAGTAAAAAAAGACAAAAAGGAAAAAAAAAAAAACCTTGAAGGCCAGTTTTATTAGATGCCTTTGAGGAGATTGGGGGCTTTCCTCTAATTTTTGAAGCTTTTTGTGGATTTCGGGAGACGACTGGGAAATGAAATGGGTGTTGATGTGAAGTTTCCTCCCCTTGGTTCAGGGTGAAGGTTGGTACATTTTATTACAGCCTCAGTGAGGCAAGACATAAGAAGTGCAGGGTTTTCATCTGGTTCCTGAGCAACTTCCTTGATTTTGTCATGATTGACTGCCTTTAAAGAAGCCCTTCATCCCTTCTAGGAGACATGTGGCATGTGTCCCCTTCTTTTTCTATCTGGGGATCCCACCCGGTAGTCCCCATTTGGTTGGGTCTGTGGATGGCTGCTGGACCCACTGGATATTGGACGGGGTCCTGAGTGTGTGTGGCGTCTGCACGGGTTTGGGCAGCAGTCCAGACTTGCTCCTCTTCCTCCAGGGTTAAAGTGGAAGAGATGACAACATAAACATCCTGCCAAGTGAGATCATAGGACTGAATGAGATACTGGAATTCTTTCATATATTGAGTCGGATCTGTAGTATATGATCCTAATCACTTCTCTATTTGAGTCACATCATTGAGAGAAAAGGGAACGTGGACTCTAACAATGCCCTCAGCTCTGCTACCTCTCGAAGGGGAAGAAGAGCAGAAGAGCAAGCGTCATCTGGAGGTTTTAGGGATTTTAGTGAAAGGGAAGGTGGTGGTCCATGACAGCGGGTTATACAAAAGGAGGGTATGTGGGGGAGGCACCGTGGTGGGGACAGGCAGCAGCAGGGCAGTTTGGTCATATCTGAAAACAGGACATTCCAATCAAAGCCTTGGTAAAATAACCAGTGTCTCCAATAGTGTCTTGTTGCAAGAAGAACAGATTCTTATTAAACTTATGAACTATTTTGCCATAAAATAATAATACTCATGAATAGTTTTAAAATCCTGGAGGGATCAGGTAGAGAGAAAAGTAATTGTTTTAATTGTTGCTCATAAACATATACTTTTAGCAAGCTGTTATACCT
>NW_007754738.1:5913-7843 GCF_000696425.1 Galeopterus variegatus | reverse complement strand
AAAAAGAGATGTCCAAGTCCCAGTATTTTAGTTGATTCAGTGTTCATAAAATTACTCTGTCAAATTGCTCTTAAAGTTACTGAATGTTTGCATTTAATTTCTGTACTTATGATGGTAACCAACAGTTTGCAAACCATACTTAAAGTTGCATTGCTGTAGTCTTGCATGTCACCAAGTAAGCACCCCATTATTCTGTGAAACAGTACATCCCCTGTCCTGCACCCCAGTGTGGTTGAAAGTGCGGACTTGGACAAAAACATTATATGAACATTGAAGCCCACAGTTTCAGAAAGGGGTCATCAAGGCTGCTTCTTGATTGTGATACTTGAAAGCACTTACAAGTCTAAGCCATTTGTGACTTTTGTTTGTTATTCAAATTGCTCACTTTGAAGTATAATTAAATTAATTCCGGCAAAGTACCTGATTAGAATGACTTCAGGTTAAAAAAAATTATATAAACAAATATATATAGAGAGAAATACATATATATATATACACACACACACACACACACACACACACACACACACACTTCAGGTTAAAAAAAATTATATAAACAAATATATATAGAGAGAAATACATATATATATATATACACACACACACACACACACACACACACGCAATAAGAATGAATGAATACATATATATGCAAATGTATTTATTTCTGAGGCCAATAACCTCCTCTGTGTCCAGGGGCTAAGTATAAACAGTGTTAGTTATCATGTGTGCATTTATTATAGATTTTTTGGAAAAAATTGGAAATAAGAAATATATGTGCTCATATATTTTTATTTCCTTTTATCCCCCAAAATCTGTCATAAATGCACATGTAATAATTAACACTCCATACTCTTGGACCCTGGAAACAGAGGAAGTTTTTGGTTTCAGTTGAGTTTAGTATGGGATTTAGTTTATTCAAAATCCAAGCCCTGAGGAAGGTTTTTTCATTATTTCTGATGTATAAGTGAGGATCAGTAATGAATGTCTATCCTTTTCCTCAGCCAGCTCTGAAAAATTCAATCTATGTGCAATGTTCATCTCAGCATTGTTGGCAATAGCTAATGACTGAAAGATTCTGAGAGCAACGTACATGCCCATGAATAGGGGACAGATTAAATAAATTTGTGTGAATGCACAAAATGGAATTATATATATCTATGAAACCTGAGGAATATCTGTATATCCTGATAGGCATGAGCTCCAGAAATATTGTTAAACAGACACACACACATATGCACACACACCCAGGAGGAGAAGCACAAAATGATATCCTTAATGTACTATCATTTGTGTACAAAAAGAGAAGAGAGATATAAAAATAATATATAAACATTTGTACCTGTGTCTCTGAAAGGCTTCACAAGAGTCTGGGGAAGGGGCCCTGGTTGCCTGGGGTATAGGAGTGGGAAGGAGTGTTTTCATTGCATACTCCTTAGTACATTTTGAATTGTGTTCCATGTGCACTGATTCAAAAAAATAAGTTGAAATTATATAATCTGTTAATAATTTTAGAAAGCTTATCTGAATCTTCAACATAAAACCTACTGTGAGCTTTTGACTCAGGCTGGGCAAGGCTATCTTTAAGTGGATCTCTCCATTTCAGGGGAGATTATTTTTCTAAGGGAAATTTGGCCCTGTAGAGAACTAATTATGTATTACAAAAACAAAGATAGCAATATGTTACATTCACTGAACTCTTGCTTGGTCCCAGGCACTGTTCTAAAGGGCACTGAGTGCTTTGTGCATGCCATCTTATTTAAACTTACAGGCATTCTGTGATAAGTACAATTGTCCCCACTTTATAAAAACTGAGACTGAGTAAGGGTAAAACTCCTTTATGGTCATAGGTCATGAGTGGGAGCCAATCCAGGAGTCAATCCAGGAAGTGGGATGACAGAGGAGCCCTCTTACCCCTGACAGCCCAACA
>NW_007754738.1:0-204 GCF_000696425.1 Galeopterus variegatus | reverse complement strand
GAATCTCACAAAATGTTTTCTGTCTGGCTTCTTAACATTGTTTGTGATACTCATCTGTGGGATTTTCTGTAGCTGTGGTTTGTTCATTCTCGTTATTATATATTATTGTATGCATATATGGCAGTTTACCCATTCTCCACTTAATGGACATTTGGGTAGCTTGCAGGTTTTTTGTTTTGTTTTAAATAGTGCTGCTATGAACAC
>NW_007754737.1:7292-7845 GCF_000696425.1 Galeopterus variegatus | reverse complement strand
TGTTCAGATTTGCATGTGTCTAGAGCACAGCCCACTGTCCTGAAGTCTTATTCACAGGCTGCTCACAACCTGCGCAGGACTCTCAGTCCCAGTCAGTACACAGCATGGACATGAGGGCCCACACTCAGCTCCTGGGTCTCCTGCTACTCTGTCTCGAAGGTAAGGAGGGAGGATACTAGGAATCTACTCGGCCAGTATGGTCATTCCTGCCTGGCACTTCAGGCAAGTCCTCTTATAATATGATTAGTAGTGTGGATGTATGTCTTTATGTTTCCCATCTCAGGTGCCAGATGTGACATCCAGATGACCCAGTCTCCCTCCTCCCTGTCTGCATCTCTAGGAGACACAGTCACCATCACTTGCCAGGCCAGCCAGAGTGTTAGCAGTTATTTAAATTGGAATCAGCAGAAACCAGGGAAATCTCCTACGCTCCTGATCTATTATGCATCTAAGTTACAAAGTGGAGTCTCCTCGAGGTTCAGTGGCAGTGGGTCTGGGACAGACTACACTCTCACCATCAGCAGTCTGGAGGCTGATGATGTTGGAACTTATT
>NW_007754737.1:3967-5636 GCF_000696425.1 Galeopterus variegatus | reverse complement strand
CAGCTCATTAAGGTAACTATATCCTTAATTCTCAGAATTTTGTCCTATAGGGCATGGCCCCACAACACTTCTGGATATGCTTCTAAGTGCCATTGGCAAGGTAGGATCACAGAAGACAAATTTCATTATGTCATAGAGGCAATAGAAAAAGACAAAATTGCAATAAATATACAACGAGTACTTAACAAATAAATGAAAATCTTTCTAAAAAAAAGACAACAAAGCATGGATATATCATTATTTTCCTTCCTATTAAAACTTCATCTGGATTTCAACAGCATCATCAGCATCAGAGAGAGCGTATTATACATGCAAAGCAGCGGAATCACCTGAGACACTCTGAATAAAAATCTACTTTTTAGCGAGTCACATACTAAAAAAAAAAGACACCCATATTTACTTTCTAATTAACTTAAAACTGTATTTCAAAATATTTTTTAGAGTGTAAGATAAATATATATATAACAGCATGTTCAAATATTGGCCTTATTGTGCAGCTCGATTTGAGGATTCCGTTCACTCCCGCTACTTCCTGTGAGAATGTCATACCCTGAGTAGTGACTGTCCTTCAGCCTTGGCCTCAGATCAAATGCAATCAATAGGCTGCAGATAAGCTCAGTGCCTGCTGCAGAGGCCCCCAGCTGAGCCATGCCTGCATCAGCCAGTCCCTGTTAACATGAACATCCACGAACATGAAAATAAATGCTCAGTGTTATAAACCAGTGAGTTTTAAGTGGTTTGTTACCAATCATTATTGTGCAAATTCTGGTCCATACAATATTTCCACATCTACATGTATAGATAAATATAACTTATAAAATGTATGGCCTCTGCATGAATGTTTAGTAACCCATTAATGAAAATATTATGAAGAAATTACAACTAAATGATGTTTGAGTAAAAGAGTCAATTCAAATAATTTGCTGGAAATTTGCATATACATTTACACATACAGGTGTGTATATATTTGATACTTAATTGCCTATACATATATAAAAATATTTTTTGTCTAAATGAAGCTATATGTGCAGGTTAATCCAGATGTTTCCTTCTGTTTTTGGATTTGGACACTTTTTTTGCCTTAATACTTGTCAACTGATTTACGATGGACTGATGATGACACTGCACTGTCATAGTCAAGGATGCCCTGGAAGAATGAAAATCATCACAGTGGGGAATCTCCAAGGTTACATCTGATGGTCACTGCTGTGGATTGGATGTCCCTCCAAATTCACTGAGACTTGGGCCCCATTGTGACAGTATTGAGAGGGTGGGAAATCCTATCATGGTAATTGAAAGGTGAGGTCTTGAAAAGGTGATTAGATTGTGAGGATTACGCCATAGTAAATGGATGAGTAAGTTAATGGTCTAAAGGTGGTCATGGGTGTGGTTATGAGGACTCTAAAAGGACAGTGCATAAAGTGCTCTCTCTCTCTCTCTCCCTAACTTTCCATGCTTCTGCTATCCAGTGGGTGACATCCTACTTTGCTGTGAAAAGACACTACCCACCAACATGGCTGTACAAGTCCACTTGTGTTGCTATAAGAAAATACCTGAAACTGGATCATTTATAAAGAAAAATGACACACATTGCTTACAGTTTCTGAGGATGGGAAATCCAAAGTCCCTCTGGTGGTGGCAACAGTGACCCAGGGGTCTCACATTGCAA
>NW_007754737.1:1884-2967 GCF_000696425.1 Galeopterus variegatus | reverse complement strand
TGTGAAGAAAGTGCTTTCTTGTACTCTTAACAGTCACAATTGGGGCCAAGTTTCTAATACACAAAACTTGGAGGACACAATTCAAGCTTCAGGGTGTTTTGGCGGGACACAATTCAATGGCTTTCACCAGATGTGTTCCCTGGACCTTGTGCTTTTCAGCCCCTGAAATTGTGAGCAATACATAATGTTTCTTTACAAATTACCCAGTTTCAGGTATTTTGTCAGAAGCAACTGAGATGGACTAATACTGCAACTTTTCAAGGAGAGATTGGCAATTCAATGACATGGACTGCTGGTTTTGACAGAGTATCAGGACTTTGAAGAAACAGAGCTGAACGATTGTAGGCAAAGTTGTTTTGGAAAAATCTATGACTGGACATTTCAAAATGTGCCATAGTTGAAAATAATGGCTTTCCAATCTAATACCCATCAGAAGGCCATTATACAGCAGGGAGTTCTCTGTAACTAATGTGATACAACACATAGACTTCACTCAGTCACTTTCTCACTGTCATCCATGCATGGGTTCAATAATATAAATTTCAGCTGACACATGACCACTGGCACTTCTGAGCATCCAACATGCCAAAGAATAACCAAAACTGGAACCCTATATGGTAACACACATCAGGGATCAGATTAACAACTAGTGTCCAGTGGATCATAGTGAACAGGAAGGAGTGGACAGTTCCTCCCCTGGTGTTATATTCCTGAGCATGAACCTTCCTCCCAGGCTGGTTGTGTAGAGAGAATCCCTAGTTCCAGAAGCTGCACTTTCCTTTATGGTCTGTTCAGAGGTATGGGGTGTATTTCCACGAACATTTTCCAGGGCTCAAGCATCCTGCAAGGGACAAGGGACTTTATTCCCCCTCCATCGCTTGCTTAATTGAAAATTCAAAATCCTTAAAACTTGATTAATTCTACTACGGCATTTCTAAATCAGGCCTGCCAAATAATTCATCCACAGCATGGTCCTTGAATCTCTTCTGTAGAATAGATATTATTAAAGGCAGAGAGCTAGGCAAAAACAAACAAAAACAAAACAAAACAGAACAAAACAAAAACCCACATTCAAGGAAATAA
>NW_007754737.1:0-488 GCF_000696425.1 Galeopterus variegatus | reverse complement strand
CAGAAGCTTTTTAGTTTGATATAGTCTCATTTGTTTATTTTTCCTTTGGTTGCCCGTGCTTACTGTATTTAAAGTGAATATGACGTGTGCAGGTGGATGGACATACACATACACATGTCCCCCTCTGACTTCTATGCAGATTAAGATACACACTCTGCCAGCAACCCCAGCAGCCCCAAGCTCCTTTCCTGTCAATTCCATGTTTTGTTCACCACTACCTGAGTCCTACTCTGTTCTATTTCTTTTTTAGATCAATATTCATTAATTTTCTCAGTTGTTGAGCTTTATATAAATGGAATCATTTAGTATCTATGCTTTGGTGTCTCTTTTCTTTTGATTAACTTTTTTTTGTTTGTTTTATCTATGTTGTTTTTGCAGATGTCATTTATTCCCTTTTTATTTAGAAGAATTCTTTTCTCTATGAATGTACTATGACTTATTTGTTTTCACAGGTGATTACCAATATGGTGGAGGAACTGGGGAGTAAC
>NW_007754736.1:5311-7846 GCF_000696425.1 Galeopterus variegatus | reverse complement strand
TTCTTACAGTTCTGGAGGCTGGGAAGTCCAAGGCTGAGGAGCCACATCTGACTGGCTTCTGGTGAGGGCCTTGTGCTATGTCATAACATGGTAGAAGGCCTCACAGGGTGAGAGAGGTGCACTGAGAGCACCTGGTTTTTATAACAGACCCACTCTTGTGATAACTAATCCACTCCCATGATAATCCATTAATCCATTAACCCACGAATAGATTAGTCCATCCATGAAGGCAGAGCCCTCAGGACCCAATCACCTCTTAAAGGTGTGATATTGGGAATTAAGCTTCAATGTGAGTTTCAGAGGGGACAAACATTCAAACCTTAGCAATATTTATGTATTGTTTGTTTTCTTCTGCTACAAATTAAGTTTCATGAGGACATGACTTTGGTGAGCACTATGTCCCCAGTACCTAGACTGATAGCTGAGATATAAAGTACAGTTGATAGATATTTACTGAATGAATGAATGGAAAGGCAGGGCCTCTGTCTTGGAGCTGGCTGTGACTGGAGACAGATGGCTGGAACTGGAATTTAAGGCTTTGTCAAAATATTATCACCTGGTTCCAGTGTTCTAGGGTGTTAACCAGATCATTACCTGGTAGTGGCCGATACTGTGCCTGGGCCTCTAAAGCCAGACATGGCTTTCACATGTTCCTCATGTAATGTTAGCACCAATACCTAGATGCTTCCAACACTTTAGTCTTCTCACAGACTGACATTTCCAACAACAAACCAGTACCGATGGTTATGACATCACCGTACAAAAACATTCTCAAAAAAATCAATTAAATTTATTTTATTCAAATATTTAGTTCTTATTAATAGTGAAATGAAAACAATCCAGTTATTTTCTTAGAAATTCACAAGTTTTCTCATGATTTCCAAGCCTACTAGTAATTTCTCAAAACTGTCACCTGAACCAATTTCAAAGCTTCCTTCTCCCTGGCATTGATCCCTGCAAGAGATTTTCACCAACCCCCAAGACCCTCATGGAGCTATATTGAAATATGGGCCATCTGGTGTCCTTTTCATCCACTGCCAAATAACCTGTGGTGACCTGGGCAGCTGTCACCCCAGACATCTGATATATGTTGTAACACTGTAGTCTGATAAGATCTCTGCCCACCCACATAAAAAGTTTTGATGACCTAGAACTGCCATTGAGGTCACGATCACTGGTCTACCAATGTTCCTCTGGGTACCGAGTCACCCAGAAAAGGAAATCTCTGGCATGGGTGATCCAAGCCAACACAATAACCCTTTAATGACATAACTCTTCAGGTTTACCCATGTAGTGAAGAGAGTCATTTTCCCCCAAGGCACCCCCTGAGGGCCAGGGGGGCTGGGTCCACAACAGGTTTCTAGCTGCAACCCAGGATGTCCTGAAGAACCACCCCTCCTCCCTGACTATGCATCCTGGGATTTCTTTCTGTCTCTCAGCCTCAAGACTGACCCCTTTTTCTATTCAAGGGTGTGACATTCTTTGGGGCAGAAAGGATGTCCCCTTGGTATATAAACATTGGTTGTTTTTAGGCATTACCAAATAAGCCAAAAAACAGTGACAAAAAGTGCAACCACCTCTACTTGTTCAGGGAGAGGGAGTCACCACTAACCTGCAAATGTGCAACTGTGAAGTTAAAGGATGAACTCACAGTCAGAAGGCGAGCAACAGAGACTGACTATTGTACCTGGCTTGTTCTCCCGGAAAACAAGTCAAAGTGTTGGTGGTTTTTAAGCTTTTAGTTTATGTGCTTATTATTACAGTTGTTAAAAGCATAGGGGAAAAAATGTCTGGGTACAGTTGCCTTCCAGGAAGGAGATGGTACGAGACCGGGGGTGGTCCCCAGGAGAACTATGAATCTGCATATTGGCTAAAAGGTCTGGAAAAAAACCCATGTCACAAAATAACTTGTTAAAGGAGCTGGTGCAATTAAACATTAATTCCGCACTCTCTGTTCCTGCTTGAGAAACCTGTCACTGGCCCTTCATCCTCTGTTTCACAGCCTTTCTTGCCTCCTTCCAGATTAGCACAGCAACATTTTAAAGAGACAGAACAANTTCACAGCCTTTCTTGCCTCCTTCCAGATTAGCACAGCAACATTTTAAAGAGACAGAACAACAATTTAAGAGTGGAGGGACTGATCTTAACAGATTTCATGGTGGCTTATGTATGGTGGAAGCTCTTAAAATCACTTAAGGCTATTTTCCTCTAGAACACTACCAGGATGAATGGTTGGTATTTAATTATTTACAGAGTACTTTGCCATCACTTTTTATTTGTTTTTCTTCACAGTACCCTAATATCAGTAGCTTGAGATAGGATAAAGTATGGGAAAGATTTTAAAGTACACAAAGTCAGGTGATAATATTATATCATTATGACTATTACTGTACTTTGATTCTTTTCTATCTCACTGTTACAGCTATTAAACTTTCCAGAGAGCAATGGGTGGACGGCAAAGGAGTAACTAGACTTGCTCCATTTCAGAGAAAAAGCTAAGAAATGGAGAACACAGGCATCTGCCTAAAACTGCTC
>NW_007754736.1:2744-3313 GCF_000696425.1 Galeopterus variegatus | reverse complement strand
CACGGCCCCCTCCTTGGCTGGGACACTGCTGCTAGTCCTTATGGTACCTTTTTGTGAGTTAAAAAAGGTGCCCCTCCCTCAAGGCTCTAGACCGCCATCTGTTGAAGTGTTGTTGTAATGAATACACTCACACACAGCCACTAGGATGCGAATGGTGCCCTTGGGAATTGTGTGGTGTGGTGGGGGGAGGTGGGGAAGGACACACTCTCGTGAGGCATGGCTTCAGTGCTTCAGTAAAGACCAGGAGAGAACAAGCCACACAATCTTCAGAACTGGTATGTGGGCAGTGGCAGTAAAGGTGTAAACTGTGGCCCAGTGCAGGTAACAGAGGTAGGAACCTGGAAAAGGTTAGGTACACATGTGTCTCACAGTGGCCTGGATCAGTACTTGACCCCAGTGTCACAAACTTCTCTGAGGCAGCAAGCACATTGGCAGAGGAGGAAGGCAGGTGCCGTGTGATGGAGAGCAGAGGTGGGGTCCATTTCTGTGGGGCAGCAGTTAGAAAGATAGAGTCTGCAACAGGGACAGCTTGTAAATTGCCCCAGGACTCTACTGGAAGCAAAAGGCTT
>NW_007754736.1:0-330 GCF_000696425.1 Galeopterus variegatus | reverse complement strand
TTTGGTTGAATTTATAAATTATCCTATGTGCATTTAGTGAAACTTCAGTCATGAAAAGATGATCAACTTCATTAATTACCAGGGAAACATAAATATAAACCACAATGAAATAGCACTCCACATCCCTCAAAAGGGTTAAAGTTAGAAAGACTTGAGCACACACATGATGATGTGGAGAAACTGGAACTCTTGTAAATTGCTGGTGGGATGTAAAAGAGTTCAGATGCTTTGAAAAACTGTTTGACAGTTTCTTACAAAATAAACACACTTACCCTATTGCCCAGAAATTCCACTCATAGGGAACTCAACTATATGTCCATAAAAAGATTT
>NW_007754735.1:0-7846 GCF_000696425.1 Galeopterus variegatus | reverse complement strand
CTGTATGAATTTATATTCCCATTGACAATATAGGAGAGTTCCCTTTTCTCTGTATCCTCACAAGCATTTGTTATTTACTGACTTCATAATAGCCATTTTAATTGGGCTGAGATGATATCGCATTGTGTTTTAATGTGCATTTCCTGATGATAGTGATGTTAAGCAATTTTCATGTGCTTGTTGGCAATTTGCATGTCTTCCTTTGAGAAATATCTATTCAGGTCCTTTGCCCATTTTTAATTGTAGTGCGTGTTTTTTGTTGTTGTTGTTTGTTTTGGGATTTTTTGTTTTTGGGGGAGGTATCAGTCCTACAGATATATTTGCAAATGTGCTTAAAAATTATGTACAAGCCTATAAATGAGCATTAATTGTAAGAACAAGAAATCAGAAAACTAACTGTCCACTAATAGGGAAATTAATACATTTTGGTCCATCCATTCAATGGCATCCTATGTCACTATTAAAAAGAATAAAGAAGGTCTATAAACGGCTAATGTGAAAAGATATAGAAGAAAAATAATAAAAAAGCAAATTATACAATAGTATATAAAGTATGATCTTATTTAAAAACTCAATAACTTCTGTCATTTTTTTCTAGTGAAAAAATTTCATGAAAAATGTCAAACTTTCTAAAAAGTTCTTGTGTAAATGTTTTAATTGTCTTGATGCCCATGCTATATTTCCAAGTGAAAAAAAATAGGTTATCAAACTGATACGGTATGACCCCATTTAGTAAACATACATAGGGTTAAAAAAATCTATGTAAAACATTAAGCTCATGTTAAATGCTCACTTACTGGATGTCTAGCTATTGTTATTATCTTAAGGTACAGAGCCTGATGATAAAGGGATGCTCAAACTTAAGAACATAAGAACATCCTCTGACTTATTCCAAGTCCACAGCTTCCCTTAACTCTGACAGGGTCCCTGGAAGGCCAGCAGGGCAGTTGACAGCTTCCTCCCACTCATTTAACCCCATGCTGCTGCTGAAGGGCAGCCAGAAGAAATAAGCTTGAGACAAAAGAATACCATGGACATCCTTCCTGGCTGCACAAGCAGCCCTGGCTGCAGGTCCCTGGAAGGAGATAGAGCCGGAACCAGAGAACAAATCCCAACCTCCTTATCGGACAGTTCAAGCCTTGCCAAGGGATCGGCTGGGTACTGATTCTGCAGGCACAGAAAAGAGGTACAGTTCGGCCGACTGGTGAACACTGCAAAGCTGTGTTCTTGAAATACAGTTAGGTCAAACTGGGCATCGCTGGAGAGCAGAAGTGAATTTCCTCCCAGGGGCAATGGGTTTTAAGGCCAACTCTTCCTAATTACATTTGGAAACCAACTCAGGGGAATTCCCTCTTACTTCACTCTTAAATGTTTTTCCGACCCTGCATAACACAAATAACAGTGGCTATTTATTGTGCTTTCACAGCACACCAGGCACTGGGTAAGCCCTTTAAGAGCATTACGTTATTGAATTCACACACATCCTATGAAGTCCTATGAAGTGACTACTGTTATTATCCCCATCATGTGGATGAGGAAACAGACTCCCAAAGGTTAAGCAACTTTGCCAAAGCTTACACCTCCAGAGAGTGCAAGCAGGCGGGCACTGGAACATACCTCCCTGGATCACACTGCATCCCTCCTTGGTTAAATTTACTCCTAGGTGGGCCGGCCCGGTGGCACACTCGGTAGAGTGCAGTGCTTGGGAGCGTGGCGGCACTCCCGCCAAGGGTTTGGATCCCATATAGAGACCGGTCCGTGGTTGAGCACAGCGCGGGCACGCGTGGCGGCACTCCCGCCAAGGGTTTGGATCCCATATAGAGACCGGTCCGTGGTTGAGCACGGTGCAGGCACTGACACCGAGGGTTGTGATCCCGTTACCGGTCACGAAAAAAGACAAAAAGGAAAAAAAAAATTTACTCATAGGTATTTCATGTTGTTTGGTAGCTATTGTGAATGAGATTACTTTCTCGATTTCGCTTCAGTTATTTTGTTACTGGCTTATAGGAGGGTTATTGATTTTTGTGTGTTGATTTCATATCCTGCCACTATACTGAATTCATGTATTCTAATAATTATTTTGGTGGAGTCTTCAGGGTTTTCTATGTATAGGATCATGTTATTTGGAAATAGGGATAGTTTGACTTCCTCCTTTCTGACCAGATGTCCTTTATTGTTTTCTTTTGCCTTATTTCACTGGCTAGAACTTTCTAGTGGAGAAAGTGGGCATCCTTGTCTTGTTACAGATTTTAGAAGAAAATTCTCAAATTTTTGTCCATTCAGTGTGATATTAGTTGTGGGTTTATTGCGTATGGCTTGTATAGTGTGGAGGTACATTTCTTCTATATGTAGTTTGTTGAGTGTTTTTGTCATGAAGGGGTGTTGGATTTTATGAAATGCTTTTTCTTTGTCTATTAAAGTGATCATGTTTTTTCCCTTCATTCTGTTGATGTGATATATCATGTTTATTGATTTGTGTATGTTGAACTATCTCTGTACCCTTAGGAGGAATCCCACTTGATTATGGTGCATGATCTTTTTGATGTATTGTTGGATTCTGTTTACTAATATTTTATTGGGGATCTTCACATCTGTGTTCATTAGGGATATTGGTCTGTAGGGGTTTTTTTTGTTTGTTTGTTTTTCCCTGGTATCTTCTGGTTTGGGTATAAGGTTAACATTGGCCCTGTAGAATGAGTTTAGAAGTATTCCCTCCTCTTCAATTTTTGGAAAAGTTTGTGAAGAATTGATATTAGCTTTTTAAAAAATGTTTGGCAGACTTTGGTGGTAAAGCCATCTGGTGGTCCTGGGGTTTTGTTTGCTGGGAGAATTTTTATTACTACTTCAATCTCATTACTTGTTATCTGTCCGTTTAGATATTCTGATTCTTCATGATTCAACCTTGGTAAGTTGTATGTGTCCAGGAATTTATCTATTTTTTCTAGGTTTTCCAGTTTGCATATAGTTGTCATAGCAGTCTCTTATGATCCCTTGTGATCCCTTGTAGTTCTGTAGTGTCAGTTGTAATGCCTCTTTTTTCATTTCTGATTTTATTTATTTGGGTCTTATCTCTTTTTTCCACTAGTCTAGCTAAAGATTTATCAATTTTTAAAATCTTTTTGCAAAACTGACTCTTTGTTTCATTGAGTTTTTGTATTGTTTTCTAAATTTCTAATTCATGTATCTCCACTCTGATCTTTGCTATTTCTCTCTTTTTACTGCTTTTGGGTTTGGTTAGTTCTTGTTTTTCTAGTTCCTAGAAGTGTAATGTTAGGTTGTTTATTTGAAGTCTTTTTTTTAAATGTAAGCATTTACTGCTATAAACTTTCCTCTTAGAACTGCTTTTGCTGTATCCCACAGGTTCTGGCATGTTGTGTTTTCATTTTCATTTGTCTCCAAGAATTTTTAAATTTCCTTTTTGATATCTTCTTTGATCCATTTGTTGTTTAGTAGCATATTACTTAATTTCCATGTACATGTACAGTTTCTAGTGTCTGTTTTGTTGTTGATTTCTAGTTTTATTCCATTGTGGTCAGACAAGGTAGTTAATATGATTTCAATTTTTAAAAATTTGTTGAGACTTATTTTGTGACCTAACATATGGTCTATTCTAGAGAATGTTCCATGTGCTCCTGAGAAGAATGTGCATTCTGCAGCTGTTGGATAGAATGTCTGTTAGGTCTACTTGGCCTAGAGTAGAGATGAATTCTGATGTTTCCTGGTTAATTTTCTGTCTGGATGATCTGTTCTTTGCTGAAAGTGGATGTTAAAGTTCTGAACAATTATTATGTTGAAGTATATTTCTCCCATTAGGTCTAATAGTAATTGCTTTATATGATTGGGTGCTCAGGAGTTGGTGTGCATATATATTTAGAATTGATATATCCTCTTGTTGAACTGAGCCCTTTATCACTCTATTATGATCTTCCTTATCTTTTTTTTTTTTTTAACATTCCTTGACTTGAAGTTCATTTTATCTGAAATAAGTATAGCTACTCCTGTTCTTTTTTGGTTTCCATTTGCATGGAATATCTTTTTACATACCTTCACTTTCATCTGGTATGTGTCTTTATCAGTTAAATGAGTTTCTTGTAGGCAGCATATTGTTTGATCTTGTGTCATGATCCACTGAGCCACTCTGTATATTTTATTTGGGGCATTTAATCCATTTACATTTGGAGTTATTATTGATATGCAGGAACTTGTTTCTCCCACTTTGTTAGTTTTTTCTGGTTGTTTTGTTGATCCTTTTTCTCTTTTTTTCTAATCTTACTGTCTTATTTATAATTGAGTGGTTTTCTCTAGCAATGTATTTTGATTTCTATTTATTTTTAATGTCTCATAAGTTTTTTTTTTTTTTGTCATGGTTACCATGAGGCATACAACAAATATGTTATTACTGTAACAGATTATTTTAGATTAATAACAACTTAACTTTGGTATCTAAGAAAAAAGAAAAAAATCAAAGCCAACTTTATGCTTTGGCATAATTCTCTCCCTCCTATGTTTTGACATTTTGTTTCATGTTACATCTTTTTTTTTTTTCTTCCTTTTTGTCTTTTTTTCGAGGCATAATTCTCTCCCTCCTATGTTTTGACATTTTGTTTCATGTTACATCTTTTTTTTTTTTTTTCTTCCTTTTTGTCTTTTCGAGTCCCGCAACGGATCGCAACCCTCAGTGTCGCGCCCGTACTGGACCGGGACCGGCAACGGGATCGCAACCCTCGGTGTTGCTCCCACACCTTGCTCAGCCAGTGAGCGGGAACCGGTCTGCATGTGGGATCCGAACCCTCGGCGGGAGCGCCGCCGTGCTCCCAAGCGGCGCACTGTAGCAGTGCGCCACTGGGCCGGCCCTCATGTTACATCTTTTTATATTGCTGCTGTTGTATTTGTTGTTGTTTTGTTAGGTTTGTCCTTTAGTCTTCATAATAAGGATGTTAAGTCATTCTTATGACACTGGAGTATTCTGAGATTGTCTGTGAACTTACTTTACTAATGAATTATGTACCTTCAAATGTTTTCTTACTGCTCCTTACTGTTGTCTTCATTCAAGCTGCAGAACTCCTTTTAAGCATTTCTTGTAATGCAAGTCTAGTGTTGATGAATTCTCTTAGCTTTCATTTGTCAGGGAAAGACTATATTTCTCCTTCATAACTGCAGGTTAGTTTTGCCAAATACAGAATTCCTGGCTGACAATCTTTTTCCTTCAGCACTCGGAATATATCCTCCTATTCACTTCTGGCCTGTGAGTTTTTACTGAGAAACCCGCTGACAGATGTACAGGGACACCATTGATGTTTGTGTTTCTTTTCTCTCACTGCTTTCAGTATTCTTTCTTTCTTTTTGTTTTTGATAATTTGATTATGATGTGCCTTGGGGTGTTCCTCCTTGGATTGCATTTGATTGGTGACCTCGGAGCTTCCTGTACCTGGACACTGTCATCTTTCTCCACACTTGGGACATTTTCAGCCATTATTTCCTTGCATATGCTTTCTATACATCTCTTTCTTTTTCCTCTTTAAACACACTAAAAACCCCTTTCCCCTTGGTGCTGGGCCAATGTCCCCAACATGCCTGTTGACTCCCAGATGCCTGCAGACATGCTACAGGCTGTGCAGCTCACTCTGGCTTCTATGCCCACAGTTGTCTGGCTATCACAGAAGGCAACTGCATCAGATGAGGCCTTCAAACCCTGAATGTACAGAATTTGCTGAAAGCAGCTTCTGTGATTTCTTCCCTTGTACTCAATTGCTCCACCCTGCCAGCACACTGGAAGTCTACATATTGACTTAATAATGATCTGAATTTGTCTTGTTTTATGACAGGCATTTTGTTCCTGACTTGGGTTTTGTTCCTGGCATTGCCATGTGTTCACTGTACTGTGACTTGAGTAAAGCATACTGTTTCCCTGGGCTCCAGATTTATGACAATAATAAAATTAATGACCACTCTATGAACCTCATTGCACAGTGGTGAAAATATACCAGATAATATATGTGCAAGCTGAAGGCAGATATTGGCTATTATTTCTTTTTGTTTTTGATCATTTGATTATGATGTGCCTTGGGGTGTTCCTCCTTGGATTGCATTTGATGGGTGACCTCTGAGCTTCCTGCACCTGGATGCTGTCCTCTTTCTCCACACTTGGGACATTTTCAGCCATTATTTCCTTGCATATGCTTTCTACATCTCTTTCTTTTTCCTCTCCTTTGGGTGTGCCAATTATGTAGAGGTTATTTCACTTGAGGGAGTCCCATATTTGCTGCATTTTTGTTTCATTTTTTCTCTTCTGATTTGATAATTTCATAGGTTTTATCTTTGAGCTCACTGAGTCTTTCCTCTGTTTGATTAAGTTTGCTGTTGGAGCTTTCCATCAAGTTTTCCACTTCAGGTAATGTACTCTTTTTTCTAGAATTTCTTTTTTTTAAAAAATTGTGTCAACTCCTTTGTGAATTTTCTCATTCTGCTCCTGGTTTATTTTCTAGATATCATTTAATTTTCCTTCTGTATTTTCTTGTGACTCTCTGAACATCCTTAGGAGGATTATTCTGAATTCTCTGTCAGACATTTCATAAATTCTCTATTCATCTGCATCCTTCATGCTTTGTTTGTTTCCTTTGATGATGTCATATTTCTCTGTTCTTTCTCTATCTTTTTTATATTGATGTTTGGGCACTTTAGGAGACTACTATCTCTTCTAGGTTTTATATATGTTCCTTACTGGTTAATATCAGAGCTTTTCCTCTAGTCTGTGTGTTTTTTAAATTTTTTTCCTGTTATGCATTGGATTATTAGCTACCATCACCACTTGAACTCTTCACTAGAACTAATTCTTTGTCCTTTGGTTAATTCCCAAATTGGGGGAACTTTCTGTGGGGACCAGCCTTTAAGCTCTGTGATTCAGCTAAATTGCTGCTTTGCTGCTGATTCTCTGGGGAAGGCTTTTTATGTGAATTGTAGTTTAATTCTTGGCCTTTTAATCACTTCCAGGTCTTGTGCGACTGACCTCACATCTGGGCCATGTGGAAATTCTGGCCCAGGACTGTTTCCAGCAAACTGCATCCCCTGTAAGTTCTATCATCCTGACCAGTCTTCAGTGAGTGGGTCTGTGCTGATCAGAAGGAAGATCACATGCCCATGCTGCATCCCAGTGTCCCCCTGGAAGGTCAGCCGCCCCCTACACTGCAAATATTTCCTACGGGGTGGACCATTTGTGTGTCCCTCACAATGACTCATGGCCTCTGGGTGGCTTCTTTCTTCAGGTGGCTATGGCCAACTCACTCCTATGTGGGTGCATGTGAACACTGTGAGTGGTCTTTGTGGCCTGGGGGCTGGTATGGTGTGCTCCAAGGCCCTCTTCTCCCCTGCAGACTCCAGCCAACTTCACACGAAGGCCTCAGCTGCAGCTTTTGCTGGCTCCTGCTCTGTGTGCTGCAGCTTCTTCCTGCTTCTCACTGGGCCAGCCCTGAACCAGCCAGGCTTTGAAATGGTCAGAGCAGTTCCCTCTCCTTCTTCCCATGGCTCCTCCTGCTTTCAGTGAACTCTGCTGGTCTATTCTCCTATTTTTCCTGAGCTCCAGTGTTCCCATGTTGGCAGTCTTTCCTTTTTAATAGCTGCAAAAGGATTGGTTGTGAGGGATAGTGACACTATGGACTGTCTATTCCACCCTCTTGATGATGTCTGAAAGGACAATTCTTAAACACACTAAAAACCCCTTTCCCCTTGGTGTTGGGCCAATGTCCCCAACATGCCTGTTGACTCCCAGATGCCTGCAGACATGCTACGGGCTGTGCAGCTCACTCTGGCTTCTATGCCCACAGTTGTCTGGCTATCACAGAAGGCAACT
>NW_007754734.1:5163-7846 GCF_000696425.1 Galeopterus variegatus | reverse complement strand
AAGGCTTTCCTTCAGAAATGAAGGGGAAATAGTGTATTTCCCAGACAAACAAAAGCTGTGGAAGTTCAACATCACATGACCACCTCTACAAGAAATCCTTAAGGAAGTCCAGCACCCACAAAACAAAAAAAGATAATCACCACCCTGAATACACTAGGAAGAACAAACCTCACTGGTAGAGCAGATACACAAATGAGAAAGAGAAAGAAACTATACCATAACACCTCAAAAAACCAATGAAAACCTAAGACAAACAATAAAAGGGTAAGAAAGGAACAAAAGATATTTAAATCGACCATAAGAAAAGCAATTAATTGAGAGAGTAAGACAGTTCCTCTCAATAACAATCCTAAATGTAAATGGATTTAATTCCCCACTTGAAAGACACAGACTGACATTGGATTAAAGAGCTAGACACAACTATATGCTGTCTTCAAGAGATTTATTTCACCAGTATGGTTTCACATAGACTAATAGTGAAGGGATGGAAGAAAGGTATACCACATAAATGGAAACCAAAAATGAGCAGGAGTAGCTATTCTTACATCAGATAAAATAGACTTTAAATCAAAAACCATAAAAAGAGACAAAGAAAGCCATTATATAATGATAAAGGGATCTATTCAGCAAGAAGACATAATAATCATAAATATCAAATTTTTAAAACTTGCAATCTTTCCAAGTATCTTTTCAGACCACAATGGACTAAAACTAGAAATCAATAACAAAGGAAACTCTGGAAACAACACATACACATGGAAATTAAACAGCATGCCCCTGAATGACCCATGGGTCCAAGAAAAAATTAAACAAGACATCAAAAAATTTCTTGACACTAATGAAAGTACAGACACATCATACCAAAACCTGTGGGTCACAGAAAAAGCAGTAATAAGAGGGAAGTTTATTTCAATAAATGATTACAAAAAGAGAATAGAAAGTTTTCAAATGAAGAACCAAGTACTAAATCTCAACAAACTAAAAAAACAAGAACACTCTAACCCCAGAAGCAGTAGATGGAAAGAAATAATAAAATCATCACAGAACTAAATGAAATAGAGACCCATAAAACAATACAGAAGAGGGCTGGCCTGTGGCTCACTCAGGAGAGTGCGGTGCTGATAATACCAAGGCCACGGGTTCGGATCCCATATAGGGATGGCCGGTTTGCTCACTGGATGAGCATGGTGCTGACAACACCAAGTCAAGGGTTAAGATTCCCTTACCGGTCATCTTTAAAAAAAAAAATACAGAAGATCAATGAAAGGAAAAGTTTTTCCTTTTCAGATGATAAAATAATAGACAAACCATTCACAAAGTTAAATAAAAAAGAAGAGAGAAGACCAAATAATAAAAGTCAGAACTGAAAGAGGAGACATTACAACTGATACCACAGAAATAGAAAGAATCATTAGAGAGTATTACAAACAACTATTTGCCAACAAATTTGAAAACCTGAAGGAAATGGATAGATTTCTTGACACATACAAATTACCAAGACTGAACCATGAAGACATAGAAAACCTGAACAGATGAATAACAAGCAATGAGATTGAAGCAGTAATCAGCAGTCTGGCAGCAAAGAAAAGTCCAGGACCACATGGATTTACTGCTGAATTCTACCAAACCTTTAAGGAGGAATTAATGCAAATTCTCTTCAAACTATTCCAAAAAATGGAAGCAGAAGCCATTCTCCCAAGCTATGTGGTCATTATCACCCCAATATAAAAACCAGACAAAGATACAACAGAAAAACTAAACTACAGGTCCATATATTTGATGAACATAGATGCCAAAATCCTCTACAAAATATTAGCAATCAGAATGCAGCAACACATCAAAAAGAACTATACACCATGATCAACTGGGATTCATCCCAGGGATGCAAGGATGGTTCAACATATGCAAGCCAATAAACATGATACACCACATCAGCCAAATCAAGGACCAAAACTCAACAGACACAGAGAAAGCATTTGACACAACTCAGCCTACCTTCATGATAAATACTCTTAGCAAATTAGATATAGAAGAAAGCATTTCAACACAATAAAAGCCATATATGACAAACCCACTGCCCATATCTTACTGAATGGGGAAAAGCTCACAGAATGAAAACTTTTCCCTTATGGACTGGAACAAGACAAGGATGCCCATTCTCACCACTCCTTTTTTTTTTTTTCCTTTTTGTCTTTTTTCGTGTCCGGCAACGGATCGCAACCCTCAGTGTCGCACCCGTACCAGACCGGGACCGGCAACGGGACAGCAACCCTTCGTGTTGCGCCCGCACCTCGCTCAGCCAGTGAGCGGCCGGTCTGTATGTGGGATCCGAACCCTCGGTGGGAGCGTTGCCGCGCTCCCAAGTGGTGCACTGTAGCAGTGCGCCACCGGGCTGGCCCCACCACTCCTATTTAACATAGTATTGGAAGTACTAGCCAGAGCAATCAGGCAAGAGAAAGAAATAAAGAGCATCCAGATTAGAAAAGACGATGTCAAATTGTTCCAGTTTACAGCTGACATGATCCTATATATACAAAACCCTGAAGATTCTACCCCAAAACTCTTAGAGCTGATAAATGATTTCAGTAAACTTACAGGATATAAAATCAATATGCAAAAATCAGTTGGATTTTTATACTGTAACAATGAACTAGCAGAAAAGAAATCAAGAAAGCAAGCCAAT
>NW_007754734.1:3382-4475 GCF_000696425.1 Galeopterus variegatus | reverse complement strand
ACAAAAAAAAAAAAAAAAAAAAGAACTACAAATCACTGCAGAAAAAAATTAAGGAGGACACAAATAGGTGGAAAAACATTCCATGCTCTTGAATTGAGAGAATTAATATTGTGAACATGTCCATACTACCCAAAGTGGCCTACAGGTTCAATGCAATCCCCATCAAAATACCAATGACATTCTTCACATAAATAAAAAAATAATGCTAACGTTTATATGGACCAACAAAAGACCCCAACTGGCTGAAGCAATTCTGAGCAAAAAACCCCCAAAATTAAGAGGCATAACACTACCTGACTTCAAACTATACAACAAAGCTGCAGTAACCATAACAGTATTGTACTGACATAAAAACAAACACTCACACCAATGGAACACAACAGAGAACCCAGAGATCAACCCACATACTTACAGCCAACTGATCTTTGACAAAGACATCAAGAACATACATTGGGGAAAAGACTGTCTCTTCCATAAATGGTGCTGGGAAAACTGGAAATTCACACATGGAAAAGAGAAACTAGACCCATACCTCTCACCATATACCAAAATCAACCGAAAATGGATTACAGGCTTAAATATAAGACCTGAAGCTGTACAACTCCTAAAAGAAAACAGAGGGGAAACACTTCAGGATATACGACTGGGCAAAGATTTTATGAATAAGACTCCAAAAAAACAGGCCACAAAAGAAAAAATAAACAAAAGAGACTATATCAAACTACAAAGCTTTTGCACAGCAAAAGAAATTATAAACATGAGAAAAGACAACCTACAGAGTGGGAGAAAACATTTGCAAACTATACATTTGGCAAGGGATTAATATCCAGAATATACAAAGAATTCAAACAGTTGAACAGTAGAAATACAAATAACACAATTAAAATTGGGCAAAGGAGCTGAGTAGACATTTCTCATATGAAGATGTACGAATGGCCAATAGACACAGAAAAAAATGCTCAACATCACTCAACATCAGGGAAATGCAAATCAAAATTGCACTGAGATGTCATCTTACCCGAGTTAGATTAACTATTATAAAAAAGACAGAGAATAACAAGTGCTGGGGAGGATGTGGAGAAAGGGGAGCCCT
>NW_007754734.1:0-326 GCF_000696425.1 Galeopterus variegatus | reverse complement strand
TTCTTCCTATATGACTTGCATAGCTTTTTTAAAGATTACTTTTGAGGGCTTTATTTTAAATCATTTTTGTTTTCACTATGAGGTGACTCTGTTAATGCCCGGATTTTCCCCATGATGTTTAATGAGAACTATTGGGACAAGGATAATGTCTGTTCACCTTAACACAGGTTCTTGAAAAATAATAATTTAGAAAATTCTCTCTTCAAAAGACTATTTAACATGTTATCAGCCATTATTCTGAACATTTATTACTAGTGGAAGAAAGAGTATGCTTTTAACATGCTTATTTTGTATCAAGCAATTTGCCTGAAGAACTGTTTTCAAAA
>NW_007754733.1:7385-7846 GCF_000696425.1 Galeopterus variegatus | reverse complement strand
GGGGTGATGAAGCACATTCTTTGTAAACAAGTTGTGTGTGGGTGAAGTTAGTGTGCATGCATGCCAATGTATCTTTTTAGTTTGTTGTTATTGTGTGTTCTTTAGTGTGTGAAGCAGTGCTGGACTGCAGAGCTTCCATCTAAACATAGAGCATGTTTACTTTGCCAGCAGCTGCTCAGTTTTTTCTTTGGACTTTTCTGGTAGCAGTTGAGTTTCTAAGTTTCTTTTTGAACTGCTTAGCTCTTAGATGTGTGTGTGATGAATAAAGCTTACTATTCCTTCAACCAATGCTTCATGGACATTTTTCCTCTTACTCAGCTCATAGACCTGTGTGTGAAAGTTTTGTGACCCAGTCAGGACAACAGGCTTGAGGGTGCTGTGTGATCCAGACACAGCCCTAGCTCTACAACTACAGTCATAGTCAATGGTACAGATGGGTAGAAAGAGAAAGGAAGAGAAAA
>NW_007754733.1:0-7048 GCF_000696425.1 Galeopterus variegatus | reverse complement strand
AGGATTTTGTTAACCCTTCATTTCTCCTTGTGGGCTACAGAGCAGGGAACATATCATGAAGGACCAGAATATTTTATATATTTTCTGACCATCGTCTTTTGAAATTCATAGCATGAGTTTGTACCCCCCAATTATTTTTTTCTCTATTCTTATTTTTACTCTTCTTTTCCCCCTCATGTCATTGGGTATTAAAGGAGGGAAAATCTGTTTTTTTCATCGTTTCTTTTGATTTCCTTTGGTAACTGCTCACAAATATTGACATATCAACTGCAGTACTCTTGTGCTCTTGTATTGCTTTTGTCCTGAGAAGGGAAGCAACAAGAACTTTTTCTTTTGTGTTTATGCCCACAAGGACCTTCCCCCTGGAATACAGTGCACAGGCCACCAGCAGCAGGATTAGGAACATGGAGATCACCTTTCCCAATGGCAGAGGCCATCAGATGTCAAACACAATGTTCCTTGCCATAGTTCATCTGTGTTCCAGCCATCTGGTCCACCGCAGTGCCAGACACTAGGGAAACACAGCCCTGATGCCTAGTTTGGTCACCAAGGCACAGAGGCACCATACACTTGGAAGGCCAGGGAAATCACCACTGGGTTCACCAGCAGCTCCCTGTTCTTAATCAAGGTCCATCCAGTGCTGCCTCTGGTCACCCAAGCATACACCAAGGGTCATCTTAGACTTCTCCATCTCCTGGACATCATGACCCAGGATTTCAGTGACAGGAGCAAATGTTGGTCCCCTCCACCTCTCTGGCCCAGTTCCTCCTGCACAACTGACCCACTAGTCTTTCTCCATGGCTTGAATGTCTAGGCCCCCTCACAGCCAGGGAGCCACTCCTAGTCCACTGATGGTTTTCAACAGCTAAGGAATAGACGTGTCCTAGCCAACAGGTGAACTGAGTGCCTGGCACTTCCTTTCCACCCAACCTCAGGGGTTTAGTCCTCAGCTCTCTCCACATCCCATTCCTGGCAGACAAGCCAGGAGATACCTACCAGGCTATGTGTTCTGGGGTGGGGTTGGAGCCCCCGAGTGTCCAGATATAGGCAGAGGCTGGGAGGCAAACTCAGCCTGGCCAGTCGGCCTCTCCCCCAACCCAGCCAGCATACCTGGCACAAACTGGGGCACTTCTTTGTAACACCTGTGTCCTTTCCCTGGCATGTGCTTGTGGTGGGTGGGGTTGAGGGGGAGCTCCCAGAACCGGGTCAAGGAATGCTACAGAAGGAGGCCGGCCTGGGCAAAGGCAAAGCCAGCCACATGGCAGGTTGGACATGGGACCCACTAGAGTTGCTCAGATCCAAGCTCTGCATAGCATTGTTGGGAACAGACAGGGAGGACAGGCTGAACTCTCCCTAAAAGGCTCCAAGAGCTCTGCAAAGGCCAGGTCCCATCACATGTGGGGCCCAATCGGACTTGCCAGTCTGCAAGAATTGAACAGGATCCTCTGCAGGCAGGTGATGCTGCAGCCTGGTTGGCCTTCTGAGTGGTGAAGGGGGGGCCAAGGGCTGAGAATGTGGGTGTGGGGCATGGGCAGGGCATGGTGGGCATCTTCCCTCCCATCAGTCAGGCTCAGCCTGGCCATTCGGCCTCTCCCCCAACCCAGCCAGCATACCTGGCACAAACTGGGGCACTTCTTTGTAACACCTGTGTCCTTTCCCTGGCATGTGCTTGTGGTGGGTGGGGTTGAGGGGGAGCTCCCAGAACCGGGTCAAGGAATGCTACAGAAGGAGGCCGGCCTGGGCAAAGGCAAAGCCAGCCACATGGCAGGTTGGACATGGGACCCACTAGAGTTGCTCAGATCCAAGCTCTGCATAGCATTGTTGGGAACAGACAAGGAGGACAGGCTGAACTCTCCCTAAAAGGCTCCAAGAGCTCTGCAAAGGCCAGGTCCCATCACATGTGGGGCCCAATTGGACTTGCCAGTCTGCAAGAATTGAACAGGATCCTCTGCAGGCAGGTGATGCTGCAGCCTGGTTGGCCTTCTGAGTGGTGAAAATGGGGGGCCAAGGGCTGAGAATGTGGGTGTGGGGCATGGGCAGGGCATGGTGGGCATCTTCCCTCCCATCAGTCAGGAACCGGAGGCACTAGAGGGCAGGAACAGGTACTACCTACAAGGCCTGGGGCAGCTCCTACCCCTCATTTCCTAAGAAGGACACAGGAAGAGCCTCCAGAAGGGGCTGGGGTTCAAGGAGCCCACCTGTCCACTGTGAGGCCCCCTAGCAAGTCTCAACTCCAATTGCATAACTCCAATATGCACGGTTACACCTTGTTTAGTTAAGCTACTTCAGCCAATTAACAACCCCATTGAATTATTTTGTAACAGGCCATAAACATTTGTAGGAATTAATTTAATGCCTTCTTCAGGAGAAAGTGAGAAATCCTGTATGCAGGGAATATCTAGGGCAGCGCTTCCTGATGTTGCATAAAAAAAGGTTGTGTACTCCCTTTTTAAATTGGTTTCCTGAGTGTTGGGAGTCACTGTATATTGGAACTTGAAAGAGCTCGTATTGTTTTTCTTGGGGCCCCGAGCCAGGTCCATTTGCCCGTTTCCTGATGGTAAATCGGGCAGGAAATTACCATCTCTGTCTTTCTTAGATCAGTATTCGTTAGTCCAATGTTTTCCTTTTTACTCCGGGCGGTATGGCTGGTGCCACTGGAGGAGGATTACTGCCCTTATGACAGTCATTTTTGATATGACCCATATTCCCACATTTATAACATTTTACTCTGTCTGCCCGTAACCCAGAATGGAGGGCAGCAGCAAGAAGACTGGCATTGAATGCTCCTGAACCAACATCTCGACACACCTTTATAAATCGATCAATACCTCCTCCAGATTGTTTGATTGGTTGTATTAGCCTTTTACAGTCTGCACTAGCATTTTCTTATGCAAGAGTCTTGAGCATAACAGCCTGAGCTTGCTCATTACTAATTGTTCTTTTTGACAGCAACAGAAGCCGAGCCAAAAAATCAGTATGGGGTTCATTAGGAACTTGTATTATCTTTCAAAAAGTTTGCGGAGATTGTCCTGAGTCTTGAATCTGCTGCCAAGCCGTAAGGCAAATTGCCTTTAATTGGGAAAGTGCAGCAGGGTTCATTTGACATTGCTGTTGAAGATCATCCCAAGCGCCCTAACCCTGTAAGTTGTTCCACATCAGGCCCTCCATTACGCTGATAAGTGTTTAGGTGAGACACCTTTTTTGCTTCATCTTGCCACCATGATTTAAACTGAATGTGCTGAGGAGATTCCAAAGTCTTACGAGAAAGCATTTCCCAATCTTTGGGGATAAGTAAATTGTCCTCAGCAAAAGACATTAAAAGCTCAGTAACATAAGGGGAGGCAATACCATAAGTACTAACAGCCTGCTAAAGTATCTTTAAATATTGAAAACTGACAGGATCATGTTGCACTTGAAAAGATACACTAGGAAATTCTTCATTAGGAGGCATTTCCTGTCTTAAAATGGGAAAATTAAAAAATCCATTAGGACGCATGTCAGGAAGAGTCTTTTGGGGAGCCCCTGAATCAGCATCTAACATAATCTTTGTCATTTGAGGTGAATTTGGAAATTTAAAAATACGATGTGGAATGCCAGGGTCAGAAGCAGGTGGAGGGACTGATTTCTGCTGTACAACAGGGAAAGCTTGTGCATCCTGTAAGCAAGCCTCCAGTTTTTGAATAAGATCGTCCAAAACATCCAATTTTGGATCGTCAGAGGTCTTAGGTAATGGTGGGTATGATTTAGATTGAATAAGATATTTCTCTTCTATTTCAGGTTTTGGAATCTCAGCCTCATCATCAGAAAAATCATAATGATCATCAGACTCTGAATTGGGCATGGGAGGGGCAGAGGCTCAGGAGGAGTCTCATATATATGTGAAGAAAGAATTTTCTTTTGTGGGGTTTGTCAGTCAGATTGAGGACGCTGACTGCTATCATATGAATCAGATTGAAAAGGTTGCAAGGCTAAAGCCACCATGTTAAAAGCTGCCCATTCCTCTGCCGATATAACTTCTCCAGCCTGATGAGCTTTCTGTAAAGCTTTACCGACCTGCCTCCAAATTTTTAAATTGAATTGGTTCTTATTGTCTGGAGTAAACCAATAGCAATGTTTCCGTATCTTTTGTAGTAATGAAAGTAAAACCTTCTCTTTAATTTTTAATCCTGAAGCCGTCAACAATGATTTCAATACTGCCATATAATCACTTAACACTGACGGGGAATTCCCCATTATGCCCTGACTCTAAATTTCCCAAAAAGATGGTGTAACTATTTGTCATCAGTAAAAAACCTCCCTGGTCCTGTCCGTTCCCATGTCTTACCTTCCACGCCCCACGTTGGGCACCAGATGTTGATTAAAATGATCGGAGACTCGAAGGAAGACACAGCAGATGAGATGCAGGTGAAGAGCGGGGGCCGCTGCTCTCTCAGGCGAGTAGCCCCGACCCAGCCGCTGTTACAGCTTTTACTACATTTAGCAAGTTGTGCATGCGAGAGAAGCATTAATGCATAAATTCTGTTATACTTTTCTCAAGAGCAGAAGGCCGTTACCTCCCTTCTCAAGCACTTGGTTGTCTTTAATGCGCTCCTGGGAACATCCCAAGAAAGTGTTCTCACAACTTCAAACGTTCTCAAGGATTGTTTGCGATCCTTGACATTTCTTGGTTGTTTACTCGTATGCGACTTCTCCAAGTGAGCACGTCCTTGGGTGCTGACCACAGATGCCATTAACCATTTCTTTCAAAGTCCATGGTTTGGTTCATGCTGATCCATGTTAACTATTTTAACTGGGGGAGATGTCCGATGTGGTTTTGTCAAACCAAAGTCCAAGTGTCATTGACTTAGTTTAATTTTAATTTGTTATTCATTGAGCCAGTGTGCCTAAGTCCACCAAGGGATATTTTAGAGTAAAGACCATGGGGATTTTGGGCACAGCAGTAGTTTCAATAGCTAAGATGAGACACTCCTCTTTGTCCCCTATTACACATTTTGTTATTACCCTAAGAGTCCAGTGATGCCTTTTCATTGTTTGGAGTGATTTTCAGATATAAATTAACTGAATACTCAGTGTTTAGACCATGAAGGCTTGCCAGTGGTGAATTTCTGCAGGCAATTAATTCAGAGCTTACAGTTTGGTTGGTTACAAACCAAGAATCCCCTTGTTATATTATCACACACTTTTTTAGTAAGTTTGGATATTTAATTTGGTCAATCTGCAGAATGCTTTTATAGTTGTGATTTTCTCTTTCTATATCCTCATGAATTTCCTCCCTTTTCTCCTTTTGCTCCTACTCCTCCTACCACTCTTTCTTCCCACTAACCACATTTCACAAGGCTCTTTTCTACCCCTCCCATATCTATAAGTCTCTTCCACAATAAAACATCAAATCATTATTATTAGGGTTATAAGTCTCCCAATGTCAATAGTTACATTAACCCCTTGGCTGTCCCAGAGGGAGCCAGGGGCTCTTGGACCTATAACCTAGGTTTATGAGTATTTTTGTTGACAGAGGCATGGAAAGCAGCAGAGTTATTTTGAAATGTTCCAGTCAGCCTCCTGCATGTAGGAGTGTGGAACTACTCAAAGCAAATTTTCAGGTAGCGACTGCTCTTAAAATATGGATTGATCTTCCACATGTGTCCACCTCAGAACCCATCCATTGTATACTGAATAGTTTCTTACTTGAGCACCTTAGAATGCAGAACAACACCTGACTGAGACACAACCAGTCTCCAACGTGGTTGTTCTCCCCCTGAGTACAGGGTCAACACAGCTTGTTCTTGGATGAACACACATGATTCATTGTAAGACATGCACATAGCCCCAGTCCAAGTCACATAGCCAAAGTTGACTTTAACAATGATTTCAAGTGGGCGCTGTGATACCAGAGTACTAATTGCATTTCCAAGAGCAACAAAAAAAGAATAATCCTTTCAACAACGATCCTACAATGACAAACAAGCAACAACAGGTTTGAGGTTTTAGGGCCGACACAAAAGAAGACTCCTGAGAGCGCCCAAGCCCTGCTGCGGGTACGAGCGAGCGGCCCGAGACAACAAAGGCCAAGTAAGCAAGCAGAGATGGCGCAGAAACGGAGTGGAATGCGCCAGACCGGCCCATCTCTGCGATCTCTGTGAGTCCCCCCCAGCCCAGCCCCACTTGCGGGGCGAAGCCCGACTGCTCCCCGCCCGCCTGGCTCCCGCCTACCACACTGGGCTAGGTGCCCACAACAGAGCTGCCTCCATTTTATCGGGTGGGGGCGGAGACGGGGGGCTTAGTGAGGGCAGGCCAGCCATCTCTGCTTGACACGGCTCCTCACTGAGATGTGCCATATGCTTACCTTGACGCGGGGCACCCCGGGGCCTGTGGACCGGCCTACAATCCCACTCTCCCCGCGGATCTCAGATGGGGCTGGTAGCGTGGGGAGCCCCCGGCCAGCATCAGGAAGGCAGGGAAGAGGAGCCCGCCCAGATCGTCTCTCTGCCACACCCTGGGCGTCAACCCCAGGTTAACTCCCTGTTTCCGGGAGGCAGATTCCATCTCTGGGGGCCTCACTTTGGAAGAACCCCTAACTGATTTCTGGTGGGGAGAGGGGAGCTGGGAGAGCTCTCGAGCTACATTGAGGCTGCTGGTGAGCTCTCCCGAAAGGCTGACCCATGCTGGGGGGAGTCAAAGAGGAATTGTGTGCTGAGGGACCCTCCCCCAAGGAATTCACTCCCGGCAGTGGGAGAGACTGGACACCTGCTGGGCAGGGCGGGGCAGGGCACAACTTTGATGACTCAACTGAAACACAAGGTTTGTAGAAGACACGCCTCAGCCCTGTCCTGAGCACACAGAGTGGGGAGGGGCCCGGCAAAAGGAGGCGGAGTCTCAGAAATAAACAAAGAGAGAAAGAACAATTACACACCCTGAGGGAACCCTTTGCAAGGCTCAATAGCCCCATCTAGTGTACACAGAGTGTGAAAACGCCCCAGTAGCGAGGTACAGAACACACACACCTTATGGGACTTGAATCAGAGGTCCAAGATTCAAGTGAAAATCCCTG
>NW_007754732.1:0-7847 GCF_000696425.1 Galeopterus variegatus | reverse complement strand
CCTCGTTAGATTGGCTAAGTTGTGTTACCTATTTGTTCTACTCACTGGTGTCACATCAAGGTGGCCCTAGGCCAGGGAAATGCAGTGGGCCCTTGTTTTGTCCGCCCCTTGGCCAGTCCCCCGTGGTTTTCCTGTGGTGAGCCAGCCCTGCCCTGCTCTCGGTCTGTGAGGTTGGAGAGGGGTGCTCGCCCTGCTGCAGGTGGGTGCTTGCGTCTGCTGCAGCTGATACCCTGCTGTCCTCTGAGATCCTGGGATTGGCTCAGGGCTGGAGCTGGGTAGGTGACCCATGTAGATCTCCTGAGATTTTGTCCCAGGACTTGGCTGGCACAGACGGAGGAGCTCTCCCACTCTCTTTCACTGGGGTTGCCTACCTGGAAGGAAGTAAACCTGGAGCTACCAGGAGCCATTTCGTCACTCTGACGGCTGGGTCCAACCGAGTGTGAAGCCAACCCAGAGGAATGCAGAGCTGAGAGATGGAAAGAGACAGACAAGGATCAAGTCCTATGACATAAATTGAGCCCTCGGATCAAGCTGGGTCTGATGCTAGATTATCCCTGTGAAGTGGTGAATCCTCTTACCTTGCTTAAGCTATTTTGAGTCGGGTTTCTGTCACTTGCAATCAACTGAGTCCTAATTAAAGTTCTGACTAATGTATTTACCCTGCTAGGCTGGCTGAGTCTGCAGAATCTCTACCGAGCCTGCACGAATGTCTGATCTTTGACATTAGAGGGGCGAGGTCTCTACCTGCAGACCCTGGTAATGCTGCCATCTTCTGAGCATGTAGATGGCTGTGCCCGCACAGATCACTGAAGGAATCCTTCAAACCCTTTCACCAGTCACGACCCCCCAACACCTCACACTTCCCCAACCGCTTCCCCATAGATGTAACACCCTTCCCAGTGAGAGTAGGATGGATCAGCGACGCAAATCTCCCGTCTTCTCACAATGGCCAGCTTTCTTCCTCTACTGAAAAGATGTGTGCCTCAGTGATTGGCTTTCCGTGGCATGTGGGCAAATGGACCCACTCATTTGATAAAAGAAACTTCCTGTGCTAATTAACTGCAGAGATGAATTGTGAATTCTGGGGAATACAGGCTTGGAACTGCACTTTGATTCCTTTTGCATTCCTACAGTTGTCTTCTACAGAGCCATAGAGTAGGGTTAGCCTTGGGGAATTTGCTGGAATCATGATTCACCTTTTGAAGGCCTAGTTTCTTCATTACAACTTGTCTGTTGTTCTGCACAACCATTTTATTTTCTTTTAAAGTTGGAAACGGAGGCACACAGAATAGGTGCTGCCCAACACTCGCTGAGTGGTGGTGATTACAGGGCGAGAAGCCCAGACTTCTCTTCCAGTAGCAGCCTCTGAGAGGCAGGGACTCCCGCACCATGGTAATTCTTACTATAGCGAAGGATTTAGGAAAATCCAGTCATTTGTAGAAGAGATTGTGTTTTGATAACTATAAAGGTTCTAGAAAAACTGTTCTAAGGAGCTGCAGATTGCAAAAGGGCAGAAAGGCCCTTATTTCCCTGCTCAGTCTTGAGAGGGAATCACACACAAAGGGCATTAAGCCTCAGGGCGTATTTACTTCTTCCACTAGAAGCAGTAGACCGGTTCTGTATATTTCACACATATTTCCTCTTAAGATCCCCTGAAGTCCTTCTAAATCAGGCAGTGGGATATACGGAAGCCTAAATAGGACTTTTACTCGCAAAGGAAACTAAGCTACTGATAGCGAGCCTAAAATAGCCCCAACCCAGGAAATCCTGAACTGATTTTCCTGACTGTCAGTTCCTATTTGCGAATATTCGCAGCTCCCCCAAGGTATGGATGGGCTTTAACACCACATCCTAACATCCTGTCTTCAGACTGGAATGGTCACCAATGCCGAGGGCCTGGTCTGTGGGCAAGAGAGCCTGCTGGCACTGCCCAAGGGCCAGACTCAGTGCCAAGGGCATCTGATGGGACCTTCACATTTGCTGTTTCTTCTCATGGGAGAGACACGTGGGAGCGTCCTTTGTTGGTTTCATGATTCATCGTACTATGTATACGTATTTGCTTTGATCATTAATACCGTATCATTACTTACTTGAAGATGCGACCAGTGTTTTTTTTTTCTTTTTTTAATTAAAAGACTATCTTTTAGAGCAGTTTCAGGTTCACAGCAAAACTGAGCAGAAAGTGTGGAGTTTGCGTATACTCCGGCCCCCACACTTACACGCCCCCATCATTATCGGCGTCCTGCACCACATGGCATATTTGTTACAATAATGAACCTGTACTGACACATCATCATCACCCAAAGTCCATAACCTACATCAGGGTTCGCTCTTGGTGTTGTGCTAATGTTCAATGACATGTATCCACCGCTGTAGCATCACACAGAGTAGTTTTGCTGCCCTAAAAATTCTTTGTGCTCCGTCTGGTCATCAGTCCCTCACCCAGCCTCTGGTGACAACCACTCGTCTTTAACTGTCTCCATCATTTCGCCTTCTCCAGAACGTCATGTAGTTGGAATCATATAGTATGCAGCCTTTTCAGATTGGCTGCTTTCACTTAGTAATATGCATTTAAGGTTCCTCCATGTCTTTTCATGGCTTAATGGCTCATTTCTTTTTAGTGCTGAATAACATCCCGTTGTCTGGATGTAATAATATCCCATTGTCCTTGAATAACTGAAGGACATCTTCATTGCTTCCAAATGCTGGCAATTATGAATAAAGCTGCTATAAACATCTGGGTGCAGGTTTTTGTGTAGACACGTTTTCATTTCATTTGGGTAAATCCCAAGGAGTGTGACTGAGGGATCACATGGTAAAAGTATGTTTAGTTTTGTAAGAAAGTGTGAAACTGTCTTCCAAAGTGGCTGCCCCATTGGCACTCCCACCAGCAGTGACTGAGAGCTACTGGTGCCCCACAGCCTCGCCAGCATTGGATGCTGTTGGCGTTCCAGATTTTAGTCATTCTCATAGGTGTGTAGTGACCAGTGTTTCTTCATAATTACACCCTGGGCATTATTTCAAGTACTGACTTTGGATGCTGCAGTTTTATCATCTTGAATAAGGAAATTGTAACAAAACCGACTCATATAATCATCACTTAATTACTAATCTAATCAAACAGTGTTTGAGTGGCTGCCGTGTGCCAGGTGCAAAAGGAGCTGAGGATTCTCAGATTAAAAGATGCTGTCTCTGTCCTCAAAGAGCTCAGAGCCGGTGGAGGAGGATGACCGTGACTGGATTGTCCATTAGCACATAGGAGCACGTGGTAGGAGAGCGCTGTGTTACCATGGACGGAAGCCTTGAAAAGGGCTTTCCCCCGGAGAGAAGGGGAGACTGCACAGCGTGGTGGCAAGGGGATGGCCCAGGAGCTTCTGGGGGAGGTCAGAGGCTGAATGAACAATCAGAGGCATCTTCCCAGAGGACACCATGACAAACACAACACACGGATTTTCAAGAAAGCCCCAGCAAGAGAGCATGCAGGAACCCTAAGGTGACTAAGGGAATTGCTGACTTGGGCTGTGCTTACCTAGAAATGCCTGGCCCAATTCTTCCCCCACAGCTCAGGGGCTGAGAGATGGAAATAAGTAGTTATCAGAATAAGCCTTTTTACACCCAGGGTTGTTGCTTGCTGCAAAGAGGTGCTTGGTCCCTGCCACGTGGGGTTTCTTCCTCAGCAGTCTGCAGGGCCAACCCAGGATGACACTGGCTCCTGCCTGTGTCCCCAGCCCCTGCTTGTTCCAGTTCTGCTCTCCCCCCACCCCATGTTGCCCCCAGAATGGTGAGCTCCCACCCTCAGAGCAAGTCATTGTCTCTCCTGTGGCACTCCCTGGCCCCTTACTTTGCTGTTTTTGTTTTTGTTCTTCATAGCAGTTTTTGCTTCCTGACATTATATTATGTTGAAATTGTTTGTGTTCTGTCTCCCCTAACAGAATATAAATTCCTCTTAAAAAGAGATTTTGTCTTGAATACAGTAGTGATATGGTATTCCCAGTGCCCAGAGCAACAACTGGCACATGGTACATGCCCAATATTTTTGGAATGGATAAAAGATCCTAATTTAGAGGAAACTCAAGTTGCAGTAAGATGGCCGCTCATCTGTCACATGCACCACCCCCAATGCCTGTCCTTCAGGAGCACATTTGCTGTGTCTGTCCCGCCACCCTTGTCTCCGACTTCACAAAGCTCATCCATGCGTAATTTCCCTACTGATCTCAGCTAGTTCAAGAAATACCAATATCCTGCATTTCTGGGAAAGATCTTACATTTTTCTAGTTTAAAGATTTGGGGCACAGTTGTCATTATTGCTTGGTCTTAATGGTGTGTGAACGCTGCTAGTGTGAGTTCCTTAAAAAAAGAAAGAAAGAAGCAGCAGCCAGTGGGGGAATAAAAAGAAATGGCCATCCTCCATTTCAAAGCAGGATGAATGACCCATTGTCACCACCTCCCAGCAAGTGAAATTTTGTACACACAACTCATGAGGGTGCCGAGTGGACTCCGCTGTTACCAGGGGGTTGTTAGGGATTCAAGGGTGGTGACAGCTCATGTGGACTATGCAAGCCCTTAGGTCCCCGTCCCCACCTACTGCCTTCTGCCATCTGTTTGGGCCATTTTGTGACTCACTGACCCTCCACTGGAGCGTGAGCTGAGAAGGGGGCAGTAAGTAACCCTAAATCAACCTTTTAAAATTAGTTCATCGACAGCTCTGGTCCCAGGTGTGAGGAGTAAAGAGAAGAGGTCAAAATTGCCACAAAGTGAGAGTTTGGATAATCCACAGCGGGACCAGAGGCTCTCGCGGGGCAGGTGCTTGTGCTCTGTAGACACTTGCAGGATGGCTGAGGAGTGAATGAGCCCACTGACCTGCAGACCCCAGGTTCCACATGACCAGGCCCTCCCTTCTGTCCTCCCCACTGCTGGCAGGTGGTCCTCCTAAAAAAGCAAACTCAGTCCTGTCTCTTCCCTGTTTGAAACCCCGATCCCTCATCCTCAAACCCTCAGCTCCAGCCACCCTGCGCTGCAGCTCCCCGTGCCTTTGTGCACCTACCCGCTCTGCCCGGCACCGCCTATCGCCTCCTGCCCACCCTCCGCGTTCCCCAGGCCCTTGGCCCTTGGCCGCTGTCTGCTCGGGGGCCTCTGTGGGGGTGATCCCCACCCACTGGGTGCTGCTCTCCTGGTAAACACGGCAGATCTGTGAATCTGCTCAGAACATTTTGTGCATGTGGCTGTGAAATGCCACCTTCTCACAAAATCAGTCTCTGATGACACTTTCCCAGCTGAAGGAAGTAACGGTCTTGAGGACCCTTTTCCTAGCTTGTCTACAGGGGTTGGGAAATTGCCACTGCTTTTGTCTGCCCGTCTGGGGTGGGCTCTGTTCTCTGCCTTCCCCCGGCCTGCTCTCATAGCAGCTGGGACATGCCGTCTCCTCAGCCGCCACCCAAGAAGCGGGGCCTCGGTCCCCCTGCTCTCAGATTCCCCAAAAGCCATGGCGGGGGCAGCCTTCCCTCCCTGGTTTCCTCCACCCTTGGCAAATCTCCTTCCCTCGGTACAGACAGAATTCTCAGTTCCTCCCTATGATGGAAAAACGTTGTCCAGAACTTTGTTTATACCGGACCCCAAAGTCTTTTCTCTTAATGTGACTGTCCCTGCCCTGGCTTCGCAGACGCCGGCACAGAAGCTCCAGGGTGAGAACTGACTTCTATTTTCTGGGCTGTGCCAGGACCCCAGAGATGGCGCAGACTCAGTGAGTGGGGACTGGTGGTCCAGCAACGAATCGAGGGGGAGTACCTCTTCGCCCTCCTGCAGACCACCCTTGACCTTGCTGCAAGTCCTCCAGGAATGAGTGGGAACCAGCCCATGAACTGCAAGCGAAAGTCCTGCGCACCTAGCATGCATCTGCGCTGCCTCCTGCCTCAGCGTGAACTGTCCCCTGCTCTGGGTTGTCTGCTAATGTCAGTGTTTGTCATTTGGAGGCTGTTCGGGGCTCAGGGACTGGATCGGGTTCCCCTGTGGGTTCTCAGCTCCTGCCAAGGCATGGCCCACCGTGCCACTCGGTCCCCGTGAGGCGGGAGGGGAGTGGGGTCTGCCCCCTGCCTGCACCCCCGTGGCCAACCCTGGCCAGGCCTGTAATCAGCTGCCGCCGTCAGTGGCGGATGTGAGTGGCTTCGGGGTCCATCCCCCTTGTCCTTCTCTTGGGGACTTTTCATCACTCTGACTTCCTGGCATCTCTCTCCTTCCACAGAAAGAGACTGACCCACCACTCTTAAGAGCAGTGGTTCTTATTCCCAAACAGTCCCGAACCAGCAGCATCGACGTACTCGCCCAGAAACTTACGGGAAATGCACATTCTCGGGCCCCACCCAGGCTGGTGGATCAGAAACTCTGAGGACGGGCCCGGCAGCCTGGGTTCTAACGTGCCCTCCAGCTGCCTCTGATGCCCCTAAACTCTGAGTCTTGCTGCCTCAAAGGACTGCTGAGGTGTCTCCCGCTGGGCCGTGCTGCTGCCGGGTGGGCAGAGGGACCCGGGCGGAGGGAGCCGTGGACAGCCAGGCTGCAGCTGCCACCGCCGCGTCCCAGCACAGGGAGTTCTGGACATGCCCGTGCATTCCTGTCTCACCTCCCTTTACCTTCAGTATGTCCCCACCTTCTTGTGGCCATGTGGCCTTCATGACAGTAGTTTCCACTGGCTGAAGACATCAGAATGACAAATGCGAGTGGATCCACATGCAGGTCCTCGGGCGTGTGCCCATGAGATTCTGAGGTCTCGTCCACCAGCGGGGCTGAGCTGTTAGCTCACAGCCAAGAGCTGCCATGCTTTGAAACAGTGGGAAGAAGACAGGTGTGGTTCTCACAGAGTGGCACTGAGGCGGTGGCCGTGTGGCCCCAGGCCCAGCAGACTGCAGACAGCCTCCCTCTCCCCAGGCTCGGGGCCTGCCACGACCCAGCGCCTCTGCTTATTCCTCTCACGTGGCTCGTAGACACCCAGGCCTAGAACACCTCTTGAAACGTTTCAGCAACGATTTATTTCTTAAAGGATTTTATCATTTGCCCTAGAAAATTAGGAGGGGAAAAATCCCAAACAACCTCCTTTATTCACCCTAATCTTTGTATTTCTTTGTACATTAAACTTGACAGCATTAAGAGCAAACCAAAGTACATGCAATATATTTTGGTTTTTTTTTAAGCTAACAAATTAGTCTAAGTATATAAAGGCTCTTAAGAGGATTAGCATTATATTTACAATGACTTATCCTCCCAGCTCCTCTTCATTTTTCTACTGAAACCTACTTGCCCTGTGTTTCTTGCTCTTTGCCAGGTAACAAAAAAAAAGAAAAAGTTTGCTAAAATCAAAGTGCCTTTGACTCCTGCGGCCCTCATATAACATACTTGCTCTAGGAGAGAGGCCTTCAGCGTCTGCACCACAGCATTTTAGGGGCTCTGCTTGTTGTGGGGGGAGAGATGGTAGGTTTGTGGGATCATTATAAGGCCCCTCAGAACGCAGTATGGGAGCAGCTCCTGTCCAGGGTGCAAAGCTGGGGAGTACCCAAGACCACCCTCAATTCTAATACCAACTGTAAGGTTGGGGGTCCTCAAGACCACCCACAGTTTTGATGATTTGTCAGAAGGATTCACAGAACTCAGAAAAGCTATTCACTCACTTTAATTACTTTGAAAGATCCAGATTAAAGTCAACAGAAGTGAGAGACACAGGGCGGCGTCTGGAGACACCACTGCACGGAGCTTCCAGTGGTCTTCCCCAGTGGGGCTGTGTGGACAGTGCCCATTTCTCCCAGCAATGACTGTGACAATACGCACGGAGTGTCGCCACCCAGGAAATCTCACCCAAGCCT
>NW_007754731.1:0-7847 GCF_000696425.1 Galeopterus variegatus | reverse complement strand
GGTTAAAAGTCTCTTGTCCTATTCCCAGGTCCTCTTCTGACTCTCTACATGACCCTTAACATTGTTTTCTTTTTCAGTGTCTTGGTTTCCACATTTATAAGATAGGCTTTAACAAGAAGAAACCAATACATAATTAGAAAAAGAAAATGTTATGTAAATAATGGCAGAGATTCTCCTGCTGTTTGCTTGACAGCAGTTCACTCAGAAAGTTCAAGATCCTTTTGATCTTAGATGAGAGGGACCAGCTGCTGAGGGATGGAGTCTGATTTAACCCAGAGTTAACCTTCCAGAAGATCTTTGTAGATAATTTGTGATGCTTCTTTGTAGTCTAAATTCAGGACAAAAGTGGAGAATCTGATTTGAGGGATTGGTAGCAACCACAAACCGTGATTTCTGATCAAACCATTTTCTTCTTTCTGTGTCATTTATGTTTCTTACATATGTCATTCTGTACAGACTCATGGAACTGTTCCACCTGGACAGGTACTTGTGACCTCACAAAGGCCTTTTCTCCTGTCTATTTAAGCAAAAGTAAGACATGATAGCTCAATATATCAGAAACTATACAAAATTCAGAGTGGAAAATATTTCCAGCATTTTTGACTCCCTACTTCAAGAAGTATTAAGATAATGTGGCTCTTTAAAGCCAATATAGAGAAGGGCTAGTGGGGGAGAGGGGGTCACAAAACATACTCACTGGACTACATACAACTGTCTCCCTGCAATCCTCCCTCACGTCTCCACAGCCAGATTGGAGCAGCCTGTGGAAAAAATTCCTGTCTATTTTCAGAAACAGATAAAAGCATTCAGATTATGCAGGACAAATCTCAGCCTGAAAGCAGCTGGAAAAATCTGTTTCTTGCCACTGTCACTGACCCCCTGACCCATCCAAGTAATGACATTCAGGCCCACTCCCCCCTCTCCCCTCCTCCTTCCCTCCCAGTACAGATTGACCCATCCACTGTACATCTGGTCCTTGTCTACACTGTCAGAACACATCCCTCAGAGGACTAGAGACAATGGAATAGGAGTTGAGTTTTCTCAAATTGGAAAAAAATTGGTTCAGGTAGAAGTCAGTGTTAAATCTGTGTCTTTTTTTATCTGTGTTTTTGGGGAGCATATTTACCATGCTGTCTGGTCCTTTCCTCTCAAGGGTCACAGGGCAGGAAACCCAGTCTCAGGCAGGCACACAGGCCTCATTTGCTAAGATCTGCTCCTGAATAGGACAATATTCTATCCTGAGTAGAATATTCTATCCTGAGTGTGCTGGAGTGGAGTGCGAGCTGCCAGAGACCAGATGTCTCCCTGTCCTGATCTCTTGTAAGCACGTGAGGTTTGGGAACACTGAATAGTTCATCAAACTGGATCTCTGATACAGGGGATTATCTCTGGCTTTAGGGAAAAGCCTGTTCAGGGATGTCTCCACTGTCCAGTGCATTCATGGTTGCAATGAATTGGTTATGCTCTGAAGATACCACATTGTAAACACAATAAAACAGGCTTATGCTTAGTGCATCAGGGAGCAAATGTCAGACATACACACTCAGGAGGATCACTCTGTTAGCTTTTCCTCTGGGAGGCATTTGGGGCCTCAGAGCTTCACACTGAAAGTATGTCTTTCCTTCCAGAATGCTTTCTGCTTAGCACTCCCCACTGAACAATTCATTAGGCACCAAACTGTTCCTACAGGAGCACTTGTCTCCCCACCCCACTCCCTCAAGGAAATGGGTTCACAATCCAAATAGAAGCCAAGTAAAGCCAGCTGCCAAAGGAGCCAGACAGGATGACTCTTCTCAGGAGACTGGGATGGGTCTCTTTCCCTCCTCCCTGGTTTCCTCCTCCATCAAGCCAGAACCTTTTCAAGAGGGAACAAGGGCCCGTCTGTCTGGCAGGTGGATGGAGCCTGTAATCGCAGCAAAGGGGGGTTCCCAGAGTGAAGAGACAGAGTATGTGAGCAGAGCCATGTGCCAAGTACATTCCAGGTGCTCAGACAATCACAGAGAGGATGTATATAGAGCAGGAGAACTAGGAAACCCTGCCAAACCCCACCACGGCTCAAGAACTCCGTTTCTGTTTCTCTGCTTTTACATCAAAGGCTCATATTCTGTGAGACAGGACAGAGAATCAAGGTGGATAATGGCTATGATGTTTGATAAAAAGCAGCAGCAGGCTAGATAGAGAGAACGCATACACAGCTCAGGTCACACCATCCAGTAATGCGGGTATCTCTGAAGGCTTTATTCCCCTCCAGACCTTTGCTCAAGCTAGTCTCACTGCCTAGCACGCCCTTCACCACCTGCTCTGTCTGTCAAACTCCTGCTCATCCTCAGAAGCCCAGTTCCGACGTCTCCTCTTTTGTAAGGCCTTCCCATGTTCCTTCCATCAGGACAACCCCCTGCTTCCCTCATGCTCCAACAGAGCCATCTCCTCCACTGCGGTGGCTCATGATCCTCCGGCTTGTGTCCCAGTGAAGTATGCATCTGCGTCCCCCAACGGGGCATGAGCACCTTGAGGACAGAGCCTACGTCTTATTCGTGTTCTTCCCACCCATTCCCAGCGGAGAACCTCGCAAAAAGAGAGCTTCTCAAATCGCGTCATACCACTTATGGTCACCTGGAGTCCTCAACGCTAGCACAAATCCAGGGCAGTGAGGTGGATAGGACCCTCCTCATACTTTTTTTTTTTTTTCCTTATATAAAATTTACTTAACGTAAAATTTACCATTTTAACCATTTTAAAGTATACAGTTCAGTGGTTTTTAGTATCGTCACAATGTTGTGCAACCATCATTACTATCCAATTCCAGAACGTTTTCATCATCCCCAGAAGAAACCCTGTACCCACGAAGGTCCTCATCCCCATCTCCCCTGCCCCCAGCCTTACCTTCTCTCCCTATGGATTGGCCTGTTCTGGACATTTTATCTAATGGAATTAGATAATACATGGCTATTTGCATCTGGTTTCTTTCGCTTAGAATAATGTTTTTAAGGCTTCTTTATGTTGTAGCATGTATCAGTGTTTCATTTCTTCTTATAGTCAAATAATATTCCATTGTATGAAGACACCACATTTTGTTCATCCATTTATTGGTTGATGGACAGTTGGATTGCTCCCACTTTTGGGTTACTAAGTAAGAATAATGCAGCTGTGAACATCCATGTACGAGTTTTTGTGTGGACATATGTTTTCAGTTCTCTTGTGTATATACACTTAGGATTGGGAGTGCTGGGTTATTGGTAATTGTATATTTAACTTTTGGGAGAACTGCCAATCTGCTTTCCACAGCAGCTGTTCCATTTTACATTCTCACCTGCAATGTATGAGGGTTCTAATTTCCTCACATCCTCACCAATTCTTGTGATTTCCTGTTTATTTATTTTTCACTTTTATTATAGCTACCCTAATGGGTGTGAAGTAGTATCTCATATTGGTTTTGAATTGCATTTTTCCCAAATGACTGATGATATTGAGAATATTTTCATGTGCTTATAGGCCATTCATACATCTTCTTTGGAGAAATGCCTATTCACATTCTTTGCCCATTTTTAAATTGGGTTGTGTATCTCCATAGAAGTACTTAGAAGAACTAAGGGGGAGAACAGATCCCCAAGTGTGCTTATTGAGAAAGGAGCAGAGCTGGATGACTAAAAGGACTGAAAGGAGTGGATCCTGGTCTCAGACACTAAAATAACTTGCTTTTTTAAAAGCATAAGGTAGTTCTCCTTAAGCCCGCTGTGTTTGCTGTTTTTGGCTAACACTCTGCCCTCTGTCTTGAGCATCCACCCCCTAATACCTGGTCCCACGTCCCTCTTCTCTGTCTAGCTAACCCACATTCATGCCATCTCTGAATTCCCATATTGGGTCAGCATCCTCTTTATGTTTCCCAGAGTATAATGCCAGATGCCAGACTTGGGACTTGGGACATTTACATAGGAAAAATTGGGGGTTTAATGTGTATTTTCTCATTGGATAGCAAGCTCCTTGAGACCAGGGGCTGTGTCTTATGTTTCTTTGTAATCCGTGGTCCTGAACTGGGTCAGCACTAAAAAACTGCTTAACTGACTGGCAGGAGCATGTAAGATCAACTTACGGAAAAGAACAATGGCTCGTGGGTTGGCCCTAAGAAAGGAATTAGAAAATAGAAGGGAAAGTGCTGGCCCCTGGCTCACTTGAGAGGGCGTGGTGCTGACAACACCAAGTCAAGTGTTAAGATCCCCTTACCGGTCATCTTTAAAAAAAAGAAAGAAAAAGAAAATAGAAGGGAAAAGGAATGAAGGAAAAGTGCTTAATTCCTTCCAGTATTCTCTTTCAACTTGCTCCAAGCAAATTGCATATGCTGAGACTGTGTACTTGTAAACAGCTAGTCTGAGCATTCCTCTCTCTATCGTGAAACAGCTGGGCACATGACAGGGGCTGGATGCCTGTGCTGCTCTCCAGTAGGCACTGTGCAGCCAAGAGAGATGCTGCTATGGATTAAAAAGAGGGAATCTAGGAGTCTTGAAGTCATTGTGATTGAAAGAAGATATTTCCTTCCTTGTTTTCTGCCGGGGTATTGGCAACACAAAAAGCTCTATCCGAAAGCCAAGAGGCAGCCAGGTGATTGGAATTTGCTGTGTGGTGGAGCTGGGGGTGGGACAGGGTGAATCTGTCTACAAACAGCAAGTAAAAATATAAGTAGTGAGAACCAAGATAGGAAGATACCCAGAATTTAGATTCAGATCAATATGGGGAGGTTTTCTCCCTTCTTTTAAACATTTTTTTCCCTATCCGAAATATATAAGGAGCTCAAACAAATCAATACTAAGAAAACAAACAACCCAATTTAAAAATGAGGAAAGGACTTGAATAGGCTTTTCTCAAAAGAAGACATACGAATGGCCACAGGTATAAGAAAAAATGCTTGACATCACTAACCATCAGGGAAATGCAAATTAAAACCACAATAAGATGTCACCTCGCATTTGTAGAGTAGCTGTTACAAAAAAGACAAAAGATGACAAGCATTGGCGAGGATGTAGAGAAAAGAGAACCCTTGTATTTTGCAGGGGGGAGTACAGCCATTCGAGAAAACACTATAGAAGTTCCTCAAAATTTTAAAGTCAGACTGTCATATAATCCAGCAAGTCCACTCACTACGGGGTATATATATAATGGGTATGAAATCCATATGTAGAGGTGATAGCTGTACTCCCATGATCATTGCAGCATTATTCACAATATCCAAGATATGGACCCAATCTAAATGTCCATCAGTGGATGAATGGATTTAAAAAACTGTCATACACATGTGCAATACACATACACACTCAACCTTAAAAAAGAAAGAAATCCTGTCACTTGTGACAATCTGGATGGACGTGGAGGACATTATGTTAGGTGAAATAAGCCAGGCACAGGATGACCAACACCCCATGATCTCACTTATATGTGGAGTGTAAAAAAGTCAAACTTATAGAAACAGAGAGTAAAGTGGTAATTACCAGAGGCTGGGGGATTGGGGAAGTTGGGGGGAAGAATAAAGTCAAGAGGTCTGTTGTACATCACGGTGACTGCCATTAATAACAATATATTATATACTTGCAAGTTGCTAAATGAGTAGATTTTAAGTGTTCTCAGCACACACACGCAAAAAGCTTGTGAAGTAATGCATGTGTTTAATAGTTTGCTTTAGCCGTTCCATGATGTGTGTATGTATATATATCTCAAAACATTATGAACTGGGCTTCTGAGGATGAGCAGGAGTTTGACAGACAGAGAAGGTGGTGAAGGGCGTGCTAGGCAGTGAGACTAGCTTGAGCAAAGGTCTGGAGGGGAATAAAGCCTTCAGAGATACCCGCATTACTGGATGGTGTGACCTGAGCTGTGTATGGGTTCTCTCTATCTAGCCTGCCACTGCTCTTTATTAAACATCATAGCCAACACCTTGATTCTCTGTCCTTGTCTCACGGAATATGAGCCTTTGATGCAAAAGTATTTGTGGGAGCTAAAAATAAATAAATAAATACACAAACAAATGGGGGGCGGAGTAGAAGACACAACAATCACAATTCCTTGAACTTGTTAAGACAAGAGAACAGATATGATGGGAGGCGGGAGAGGGAGAGGGGAGGATTCGGTAAAGAGACATGAAAGTCAACTACATTGTATTAAGTTAAAAGAATATTTTTATTTTAAAAAGTTATACTCTCAATACCCAAATACAAATATTTTCATACTTTTGCAGATTTTCTTCTGGTTTTGTTAAAATGTATAACTCATTCTACATAATTATAATTGTTATATTTATATAATATTAAATTTTATATTCTCATTTTTATTATTTCATCATAAACACTTTGTATGTATCAACCCTTTTATTATCATTATTTTAATACCTGCATAGTATTCTTTTTTTTTTTTTTCTTGTGGTGACTGGCCAGTATGGGGATCCAAACTCTTGACCTTGGTGTTATCAGTGCCATGCTTTAACCGAGTGAGCTAACCGGCCAGCCCTCTGCATAGTATCCTTAAAGTTCATAATTACCATATTTTTCTTTACTGTACCCCTCTTGTTGTGCATTTAATTTATTATCAGTTTGACTACTATACACAACTTAAACAACATCGATCATGTAGCATTTTTGTTGTTAATTTCTTTCTTTAGGATAAACTCCTACAAGAGCAGCATCTAGCTCAGAAAGTGTGAATATTTTTATGGGTTTTGATATGCATTGTCATTTTACTTTCCAAATGGGTTAAAAGAATTCACATTGCCACCAGTAATGTTTACATCTCCAGTGTCACCCACAACCTGACTCACTGAACATCACATTTAACTTCTCCTGATTTAACCATATAATTTGATGCTTCAATGTTGTTTTAATCTATGTTCATTTAATTATAAAGATAAATTTTTTTCCTTGAGTGTAGAGGCAATCTATAGTTTCTCTTTTGTAAAGTATTGGTTCATCCTGTTTTTTCATTTACCTGTTGAAATCTTAATGTTTTATTTTATGTTTTTAATGAGTAATTTATAAAGTACCAGTGTATACTTTTTGCTATGATTGATAATATCTCTCCAGCCTTTTGTCTGCATTTTATATTAGAGTTACTGGTTTTCATTATTTGAAAGCTCTTTAAATATTTATTTGTGACTGTCAATCTTGGTGAGTTCTTCTGTTGCTTCAAAATTGAAAAGCTATTTCCCCATTGGTCTGGCAAAGCCTCTATGCTGATTTTTTGTAGTTTTGTCCTTTAATCTGTCTATTTGTATATAATTCTTAGCCCAATTGGTAGTTCCTTTATGATATTATATAAAGTATTGATCTTAATAAATCATTTTCCAAATTTATGACCAGTGATACCAATAGTCCTTATTAAATAATCTTTTCTTACTCTCTTATTTATCACATTTTAAATTTATATAATGAGATTGAGTTATAGATTCTCTTTTTTGCTGTATTGATTTATTTTCCCTTTTTTGTGATAAGAATCACCATTTTAATTATTTGTTTGTTTTTCTTAATATCTCCAGTGTTGACTATATCAACCAGCATGTAATATATGTTTAATTCATCTTTACTGACTTGTATCAAATTTACAATATGTACAAATACTTGCTAAGTTTCAATTTCAAGTATTTTTTAATTTAAAAAGTTGAATCTTATCTCTCTTTCCTGTCTGATTGAGTTGCTCCAAGGAATCTTTTTCTCTATTATCTCCAAAGCATCTCAATTCCCTCCCACCTTCATTTCTTGCTACATTTTTTTGAGAAGTATGAGAAGCTACAATAGTAGAATATGAGAGTAGGAAAGTTTCCAGACTCTTTCACACATGCATGATCTCATCTTAGTTCTCACAGCATCCTC